>NC_134865.1:6992500-7100000 GCF_049852395.1 Peromyscus maniculatus bairdii | reverse complement strand
TTTATTAAAATGCTTTAAACTAAAAGGAAATTAGAGATCATATTCATATATATATATATATATATATATATATATATATATATATATATATACATATGTGCTCATACACATACATTACATTCAAAGTTAAGAATAATTGAAGGAACAGGTCAGTTACAAGGTTTTATGAGAAAATAATCTTGGAGAAAAATCAATCCAAACTTAAAATCCTTAGAAGGGGAGTGCTTCTAGCTTCCGATAATGTGAATTAAAATCATGAACACCAAACAGTAAACGTTCTTTAGAATCACTAAAAGAAAAAATAATGCTGAATGCTATAAGGAAAGTTCTGGAGAACAGTAGGATAAGCAGGAACATTATGAACTCCAACACTAGTGCTTTCATACATATTAAAACAAAAATCTTGGTTCAAGTTCCTAATTGTGGTGTTTAATGTTTCTTACCTAGAAACTGCTCAAATGATCGAGGTCAGAACAAATGGATAACATCCTCTGCTGATCAATGACTTAAAGTTCACAAACAGAATAACACAACGCAAACAGAGAACACAGTATCCAAAATCATCACAATATAAACAAAATTTGCAAAGAATGACAAGCATTACTCAGCAGAAGTCAGACATTCATATGCAATAAGACAATGATATGGAAAGGAAGCTTACCACATTTCAAAACCCCATGAAACAGTTACGTGTTGAAAAAGCTGGGAACAACCTCATGACGTATCTGTTGGGGCTTGAAAAGAATCTATTGTTAAACTGATTGCATTATCTATGCGGTACAATTTGAGAAAAATTATTGAATTGCATAATTGTCACATGATCATTTTCTATATAAAACGAATATTTTAACATAAAATGCACTTTTAATTTATTTTCATATATACTAAAACATAAATTAGACAGTTTTTTTAATGTCAGGCAGTAGTGTTACATGCATTTAGTGCCAACACTTAGGAAGCAGAAGCAGGCAAACCTCTGAGTTTGAGGCCAACCTGGTATACTGGATGAGTTTTAGGACAGCCATGGTTACACAGAGAAACCTGCACAGAAAAACAAAGTTACAAAAACAAAACAAAAAATATTAGACATTTTAGCTTAAGAAAACATAGAAATAAGCATGGCAGCCATATTAGAAATTGAAAAGCAATGGTTGTAAGTGCATAAGGAATTAACAGAACAGCAAAGATTTATTTAAAAATGACTAATTATTTAACTAAAAATTAAGTAATCCATTTACTAGAAAATAAAGACAACTTTTTAAAATAGATTCAGTTTGAAAGAGAGCTAGGAAATAAAATGAACAGGCCTTTGAAAGTTAACCCACAAAATGAACCTCATTTATAAAATCATTCTGTTCCTCCACATAAGTGGAAGTTGAAGTTAGCCTAGTTGGAGTTCACTCTTACCAAGGTCTAACCTTAGCACTTTAAATGGTCTTATGTTTGAAACATATTCAGTGATGGCAATTTTTATAATTCCAACACTTCGAACCTTTCTGCTGCATTAGCTGTAGCACATTTATTTAATCACTCCAGAACCAGAAGTCTACAGATTTCCAAATATGACATCCATGAAGTAGTTATGACACTGCCAGCCTTCATCACAGACTTCAAATTAAAGTATTCTCCCTTTTTCTGACCCAAAAAGTCTAAGAGGAAGAAGCCCCTTTTCCTATGATGAGTAGAACTGGTAGCCCTAATCATATTGAGTTTATAGCAGTTTTCTTTAGTTGATTGAACATAAACATTTGATTTTCAAATTATGTTTTTGTACAGACAGTGTCAAATTTTATAGACTTTTGAAGTATTTAAGGATTCAAGAGGCAAGGACGAGTTCTTAGAAATCCAGATGAATTCCAGAACTTTCTTCCCCCATCACCCTCTCCAGACTTCAGTAATGAGTGGGGCTTTCCAATCACCTTGCAAGACATGTAACAATTAGGATTGAAGATATATTTTACACTTAAGTATTTCTCTTATCATGAGCCATAACCTTAAGTCATACACATTGATTATAGCCACCCATAAGCAAATTTTCAATTAAGTATTCCTTGTTAAAGTCATAGAATAATGAGAACTCTTTTGTATAAACATCATTGGCCTTTTCATCAAGAGATTAGTTATCAGACGATATACAAAGATATTAGAACAATATAAGTATATTTTCCTCTAGGAACATTTTTCTCTCTACTCTGGTGCTATTTAGTAATATGAATAACATTATCAGCCATGGTATGTAAACCTCTTCGCTGTCTTGAAAGATATACAAGGAAGAGAGTTAATACTTGCTATTTTCACTGCATACCCAGACCTTTCTCACAGGCACTCTGTATAATGAATATGCATAGTTTTTACAAAGTGTAAAATCAGTGATATATCTTTAATGCGTCTCTATAAATCAGCTTCATGCAGGCACAGAACATGGCATTGCCTCTTCTATTTTATAACTTTCAACCATAAATTTTATTTACCACCCAAATTATAAATACAATTCATTATTCTTCAAATTCTAGAATCTACAAGTGATACCTATGCTATTCCTACTAGTATGTTAACTAATTCACTTTTTTAAGAAAAAAAAAACTTCTGTAAAAGATAAGGAGCAAACAAGATATGAATCCCCTGCCTTAACACTTAACATGGACTTCTGGGCCTTTTGTCTTTTCCTGTCTGCCTATTCTTTTTAGTAAGCTATACATTTACACTGGAGATGAATTAATCTTTTCTTCAGTGAATGAGTCTACTAACTTTAGAGGCTGGGAAATGAAAGTAGTGAAGTAGATGACCTGTCACACAGCTTTGTGTCTGTCTTTTCATTAACTGATAATTCAAATCATTCAGATACTCCATTGTATTCTCAAAATTACATTCTACTACCTATTCAGTCACTCCTAAATCTGATTCAACATTTCAATTTTAATTAAAATTGGATTTTCATTTGAAAACTAGCATGCATTCTTCCTTTCTGTGTAATCAATGTATCGTATATCGTATGAACTGTATTAACAGAAAAGAGTGACAATGTCTTATTGTTAAACAACTGCAATGAGAGATTGATAAAGCATTAAAATACAGTTTTAAATTATAAAACTCTTATCTTAAGTTTAGTTCAAAATTAGGACAACCTGAAAATTCCTATAGAAGTCATGATTCCTAAATCAAGTCAAACTTCAATTGTTAAAAGGAAAACCAGGAGAATTGGGGAAAATGTAGGTTAACTTAAATTATTTAGTAACTTCCCATTTCCTCTCTATATGTATGCTGAATGAAAAGAAGAATCACCTGTTGTATGCCTCATATTTCTGGTTAATTACATTCTAATGTAATCTCTAATGGTAGTGTAACAAAATGATACTATTTAACTATAATGGCTATTCTTAGACACTTCCACATTAGTATCAAATGCACCTACAAAGCACCAATCTCTCGTGACTATCAAGCTTATAAAGTCAATGGATTCATTTTTCTAAAGTTAGTTGGACTCTGCATAAATAGAAAATTAGCTTAATGGTATGAGTGGCTTTATAAAGATTTTTGAAAGAATAATTAACTAAAGTGAATAAAGTAAAACAGAACACTTTGGAAGTTAAACAAATTGTGTATGTATATGTATTTATAGCTTGATTAGACTTTGTGCTTGTGCATTTACACTTCTATCTTGTATTGACATATTGTGTCTGTATTGCATTAGTATAAACTCTAATAATATCAAACATTAAATAGAAATAATCATATATGTGTATATATATGATTATTATATATGTGTATATATACATATATATAAGGGGAATAATCAGGTAAATTATATGAAAACAGATTAGGTAAATTATATGATAGTACTACTAGCAGAATATTTCTCATAGTACTGCTCATATGATCCAATAAAGTATCATTCTAATAAAGTATCATACTTTGTTTTTTATAACAATTCAAATTCTTTGCATGAATATATACTTTTTGACATATGAGGAGAAAAAAGTTAACTTGAAATCTTGAGGGCTGAAGTATTTTCTGATTCAAAATGTCTTCATTGGAAAATTCAGCTTTTGTTAGATAAATAATATCCAACCACTTCCTTCACAGGTGACACCTGACTTTATTTGTGGTAACATATAGCTTAAAAGCATCTGCACCCGTGGAGCCTAGGAGCTCCTCAGTGTCCACACTGATTGCAACATTATTATTTGGCCATTGTACTTGAGATGCCATATGGGAGTCCTGATGTGCTAAGGAACACTCACTCATATGACACACGTGTTCTGGTCATGTGTTCTCATTTCAAAGAGATAAGTAAATCTATTTTCCCTATGCAAACATCTTAGGGTTCACTAGTTTTATGAACAACACCTTCAACTCTAACTCAGGAATGTGGTACTTTCTTGATTTTATGCTTGATTAAGTAAGTAGTACAAAGTCAAGTTTGACTTCATTCTTCTCTAACTTTGCATCTCCTTCTACCATAGCTGCTCAATTCCCAGAAAGGAAAAATAAAAAGCATCATTGAAAAGACCTTGAAGAATTGGAGCAGTTTTGTGTTTTATTTTCCCCATAAATTTATTGAGCAAAATAAATGACCTTGAAGAAGAAGTGCATACTCATGCATCTGCCTACTCAAGTGTTTACCAAATTCCCTTTCCATAAGCTACAATTGTATAGTAGCCAGTTCTGACCTCCTCTACCTATCAAGAAGAATTAGTTCTTCACCACATTTTGTCTTTTCTTCTCATGAGATTGGTTCCAATTCTTTCACATAATTTCAAATTGTGGACCATAAGCAACTAAACAAATTGGTTTGAAAATAGGGGAGGATGAAGGAAGAAGTTTACTACAGTCAACCTTCCCTCCAAATGCTAACACATTCAGAGTCATCAAGCTTAGGTATGAATATGTAAAGTCAGAAATTTTCTATATGCCAACAAAGCCAGCTTGAAAATATCTGAGTATATGATACATCTTTGTGTAGGATGGTATCAAAATTGTGCCAATATATTAAGACAAGTTAAAATAACTTAATTTTGTAAGACAGTATTTTAAAGGAAATAAATTGTATTAATTTGAAACAAAATTTAAATTATTACTAGTTTTAGAATGAAGTTGGTAACTAAGAATGAACTTTAAGCGCCTGTGACTTCAGAATTCTACATAAAAATTTCTGTTGATTTTTCAGTACCTAATATGCACAGTGATGTCTGCATGGACTCTGCTCTATCATATGTTTAAAATTGATCCAAACATAATCATCAAATAGCAGATTTATATAAAAATAACCATCATTTTAATAACTATTGCTAAAATATGACTAAAGTATAAGATGCCATCTGTTGTCATATATGGAAAATATTTACATCTGAGTTCTAAAACTATGGTTATTCATCTGTAAAAACAGTAATTCTTTAGGACTGAATCAATGCTGAAATTTGGTTCTCTCCAATTAACACCAAATCTTCCAAACTCATTTATTCCTCACTGACTGCAATGGATTTCTACTTTTCCAACCAAATTTTAAAATTCAGTTAACTTTATAGCCACTCTGATGAGCTGTGCTGTCTCTTCTACCAAGTCCACAAAACAGAAGAAAATGCCCAATTTTAAGGAAGATTGCTATTTCTCAGTCCACATTAATACTTCTAACTTTACATAGATCACCTTTAGTGCCAATGACTTGTAAATGTACAATGACACTACCTGGTGAAAACTCAAATGTTCAGCATGCCTTTATCTTTGAGAATGATTGTTTTATAATACTGGTATTGCTATGCAATACCAGACCAGTAGTCTTAGAAATAGATATGTTAAACTGAGATGTTTACCTTCATGTGAAAATTATATTAAACTTAATATAAATAATAGTATTTTATTCTTCAGAATGTTTCTCTAATTTTAAAGACAATTTTTTACTATAGATTTTAACATATTGCATTTTTACATTTAAATTTTAGCCTACATGATTTTCAGCAGGAAAACAAGATACATGTGTCCAAGCTGTGGAGTTTGAATCAAAAACACTGAAGACAGCTTATGCTGGAGAGGATGTGGAGCAAGGGGAACTCTCCTCTACTGTGGGTGGGAATAAAAGCTTGTATGGCCACTTTGGAAATCAATATGGTGCTTTCTTAGAAAATTGGGAATCAATCTCCCCCAATACCCAGTTATGCCACTCTTGGGCATATTCCCAAGGAATGCTCAATCATACCACAAGGGCACATGCTCAGCTATGTTCATAGCAGCATTATTTGTAATAGCCAGAACCTGGAAACAACCTAGATGTCCTTCAACTGAAGAATGGATAAATAAAATGTGGTACATATACACAATGGAGTACTACTCAGTAGAGAAAAACAATGCCATCATTTAGGCAGGCAAATGGATGGATCTAGAAAAAAAATCATCCTGAGTGAGGTAACCCAGACTCAGAAAGACAAATATGGTATGTACTCACTCATAGGTGGTTACTAGGTGTAAAACAAAAGATGACTAGACTGCTACTCACAACTCCAGGGAGGCTACCTAGTAAAGAGGACCCTAAGAAAGACACAGGGATCACCCAACGACAGAGAAGTGGATGAGATCTACATGAGCAACCTGGACATGATGGGGGGTAATGAAGGGCAAGGGTCCAGGGAAAGAGAGCTTAGGGGAGCAGAAGATCCCAGCTGGATCAAGAGCAGAGAGGGAGAACAAGGAATAAGAGACCATGATAAATGAAGACCCCATGGGAATAGGAAGAAGCACAGTGCTAAAGAGGTCCCCAGAAATCCACAATAGACTACTGGCAATGGTAGAGAGAAAGCCAGAACTGACCTACTCTGGTAATAGGATGGCCAAGCACCCTAACTGTTGTGGTAGAACCCTCATCCAATGACTGGTGGAAGCAGATGCAGAGAGCCACGGCCAGGCCCCAGGTAGAGCTCCAGGAGTCCAGTTGGCTAGAAATAGGAGGGATTGTATGAGCGAGAGTTGTTGAGACCATGATTGGAAAAAGCACAGGGACAAATAGCCAAACTAATGGAAACACATGAACTATGAACCAATAGCTGAGGATCCCCCAGCTGGATCAGGCCCTCTGGATAAACGAGACAGTCAATTAGCTTGAACTGTTTGGGAGGCACCCAGGCAGTGGGACTGGGATCTGTCTTCAGTGCATGAGCTGGCTGTTTGGAGCATGGGGCCTATGCATGAACACTGCTCAGCCTGGGTGAAGGGAGGAGGGGACTGGACCTGTCTTGACTCAATCTACCAGGCTGAGCTGAATCCACAGGGGAGTCCTTGCCCTGGAGGAGATGGGAATGGGAGGTAGGTTGGAGGGAGGGTAGGTTTGGGCAGGAGGAGGGAGGGGAAACCGTGGCTGCTATGTAAAATTAAATTAAATTATAAAATAAATGAAATAAAAAAGAAGTAAAAAAATTATATTAATTGCTAGCAATATTGATATTGAAAATTGTATGTAATATCTTTAAGCCTAATTTCTCTCAAACCCCCAAATTAGGGATTTATTGATTGCATAAGCTTGATTTTTTATTATTCTAGGATTTACATAAACAGTCACTAAATGCTAGTTTTAAATTAGTTTACTAATAAAATAATTACAACCTCTTCCTTCAAATTGATATCTGTCATAATTGAACATCACAAACTTCGTAACATGACTTCTGACTCAAAATTTTTACAACTATTCAGTAGTTAAATATTAACATGTGAGTAACAGCAAGTTCATCTCTTCATTAGCAACATAAATATAGATTAATTTCACCTATTAAATCAGATTAAGCATTTATTATTTTCGACTATAGTTTTGTGAGTATTGAGCATCAAGAAAAGCAAAATTCCCTAATATTAATTGAAATGCCCTAATAACAACAACAGCAAAAACCTGGATAGTCTCTAAAATCCTGTTTGCCTAACTCCTCAGAGGGTCAAGAACGAAAAGCAACTTGATCTGAAATCCATAGTGTTCTACCACCTTACATAAAGAGGTATGTGGAGATTCATGTATTTATATGATCTCACTTTGATAGAGCATGAAAGGAAAGATTAGCACCAGCAGAGACAAAAGACAGCTATTTTTTTTTAAAGATTTATTTTGTTTTCAGTATGTATACACATGTGTATGTATGTGTGTGTGATTGTATGTGTGTGTGAAAGGGAGTGCCGTCAACACTTGGGAAGTGAGTGTCTGTGGATGTGAGGAGAGGGCATCAGATGCTCTGGCTGTTCACAGCTGCCTAAGATCTCTGAAGAGTACCAGTTGATTGAGGTTTTGTGAACTATACACTTTCTCATTAGCAGACATTGGGTTTAGTTTATCAGGCCATGAATGGCTAAAAGCATTTCAAATAGGGATATGCCTAAAGCAATCAGATGTTTAGAAATCAACAGTCTAGGCTTGCTGTGCAAAGGTAGACCCATATGAATCAGTTGTCTATATATGAGACCTAGAACAATTGGTATTTACCCCAGGCCTATGTAAATACAGGTAGTTTTGTCATTGGTATGGAATGAACAAGAAATGTAGTTATGCCTGGGCCTCTGCTTTGTAAGATTGAGTCATGTGTAGCTTTGATAGGTGTCATTCCTTCACAGAAATTTTTGGGAGCTATTGCATAACTATCCTTCTTTCCGAAGGCCTTGATGACAGCCAGGCATCTGTTTCCATGAGTAAGCTCAAACAGAACCAAGCAGAAACTGAACAAAGTCAGCATGATTTTAAGACAGATCAAAAGATACTGATCTCCCTAATGGTTGGTATGTGAGTGGAGCTTAAACACTACTAAGTACCATAGGTCTGTTAATTCCAAGTGAAGCATATATTGTAAGCAGCTTTTAACATTTCCTTTTTCAGCAGAATTGTTTTGAGTGGATTGTGTGGCACCTCAAATGACATAGATTTTTTTTTAATGCCCAGCTGCCATCAGTTAGGAACAGATCACCAAGCAGCCTCTTTCTTGCAACCTGTAGACTGCTGCAACAGCAATCTAGCTGCTTTGAAAATGCATAAGATCAAGAAACCTCAGTTGTATGCAAGAAATAATATAACCTATTCTGCTAGCTACTGAGGGAGCAACTTCTTCTTTGGAAACCTTGCACTAGTCACAACTTCTTCCACCCACACCAACACAAAATCTTTATTTTAGACCTGGAAAACCCTGCTAGATTATACCTGACCTTTCTTTTGCTGTTCCAAGGGAATCCAATGTCTATTACATCAGATATTGCAACAGCGGTCCTCAATTAGCTCAGCAGAAAGATCATCCCCCTTAGTGACTTAGAGGAAACTTTGTAATGAAAAGGAAGGCTGTATTTATGAAAGACACGAGACTGCTCCTTATGTGAAGCCTGAGATTGGTGACATTGGAAATTATACTTTGATCTATGAAATTGCAACACTGGCAGATGTATGTCACACCAGTTTTCTACCTGTGTATGGAGGCTGGTAGCTTTTCTGTGTGATTAGTCTGATGGGCTTTTCTGTGATGTATTTCTGATACCACATTTAGTTCCAGTAAACATTTTCAGCAGTGTTATTTCATTTACTTGTATTGTTTTTCGTGGGCTGAGCTTGTTACATGAAAAGCAGACACAAGCTGATTATATATATATATATATATATATATATATATATATATATATATATATATATATAAGCAGCCTGTCTTGGGCAGTGAACAAGAAACATCCATGATTTCCACAGGTTTACCATAAACCAAGAGCCTTGGTACCCAAAGCTTTGAGTTGTAACACTAAAGTGGATGAGAGATCCAAAGAGCTACTTTGAGCCAGAGGTCAGATACTCCAGACTGAAGCATTAGCCCAAAGCTGCACAAAAGGCCTCATATCCTAACCTCCAAGGTGTATCACAAAAGTGCAAATGAAGCGTCCTAGAGGATGACTGACTGCAGAAACACTGAGAAGGTGATATGATGGAGAGCTGACACTACAAAAATTAAGACATTGTGAAAAATCAAAGGCAAGAGCCAAGATTTCCAGAACTGTAAGACCTGGGGCTTAGAAAAAGAAGGAGATAAAGAGGCATAGATCCAGTCACACAATGTGTAAAAGCTGTCTTTGTTCTGGCAACTGGGTCACAACTCTGTGGCCTGGGCAAAGGACTCCTGTCTTGGGAACCTGGAACAGTACACCTCTTGCTTCTTGAGCTTAGAGCATTCAGTTTCTGTATTTGAGATTTAGCGCTAGAAACCTCTGTGTTTGGAAGCCCAGCTTGTGAGCTGTGAACTCAAGAGTCCATCAAAGACTAAGGGAGCTGCCCCTCACACAGCCTCAATACCTAATGAGACAGAGCAAAGGAAAAGCCAGACCATCATTTGTGAGAATTTTACAGTGTAAGTAGGAAGCATATTCTTACTATTTTCTAAAGTATTTCCTGTGTTTAGTCACATTTCTTTCCTCAAATATTACTTTTTTTGCAAAGTACAAAGCAATATAAAATATAAACAAAGTCTATACTCTATACTGACAAGTATATGAGCCAAGCATTATAAAGTGGAACATATACCAATAAACCCTGACAAATCTTGGATAATTTAATAATAGACAATATACTATGGTACAGAAAAAAAATGGAATTTTGTTTCTTTTTGCTACCTATCAGATTTTTTCCATCAGTGAGATGGCTCCATAGGTAAAACTACTTGTTGTCAAGCCTGACTTACTGAGATCAGTCTTTAGCACCCACATAGTTTAGACAGAACTGATTCCCACAAGTTGTCTGTTGACCTCCACACTCATGCCGTGACACAAGTGCATACAGGTGCAAGCATAGGCATGCATGTGCTTTGGTGGATTAACACACACATACACACAATTAAAATATACCAAAAATGTAAAAGAAGATTCAATTATTCAGCATAAAGAAAATAATCCTTAGGTCTCAGACACCTGGAACAAATGACAAAGTGAGGTACCTGTTGATATACTGAATTGGACACTGGCCAGCTCTTCCGGCATCCCTCTGTACCTGTGGCTCCTCCCAGCTCTCCTAGCATCACTTAGTGCCTGTCACTTCTCCCAGCACTTCTCATCCTGTCTGCTACCCTAAACCACTCCCTCCTAGGGGCTGGGCTTCCTCTTCCCTCCCCCAAGCCTGATCCCTGTGTAACTCAGCCATTTTGGCTGTGCTGCTTTCTTGCCTCGTGGCCCTAGTCTGCCTCTCGGTTAGTGGTTCCTCTCGGGCTCTCCCTCTTTCCTCTCTTGGTCTGGAAAGACTGCTGGCCATGTTGAGCCTGGACTCTTCCCTCTGCCTGCTTTCTCATCATGTCCTTCTTTTAGTTCATGTTGCCATTCACATAAACTATTCTTTAATCTTTAATCTGCATCCAATGTCAGATTAGCCTCTGTACTGTGCGTGCGTGCGTGCATGCAGAACACTGGCATTTTTCATCATCATTCTTTAAACTTGGTCATCTATATTACCTGACTCTGTGGTCCCCACTGTCTAACAGGCCAGCTGTCATCCTCACACTTTCTTCTTTGATGGTGACTTCCATGGTTACTGGGGATAGAGACTGACTGTCAAGGGCAGAAGTTACTCGACTCTCTACCATGGAGGTGGCATCTTAGCCAAGAACAGTAGAGAAGCCAAGGAGGGATACAAAGGAAGCAAGCTAGTCAGAAGACACAGCATTAAAACCACCAAGCCACACAAGCAGTCCTCATACTGCCCCTTCCTTTTCCTTCATTCCTGTCTCTACCATTTTACGATTTTATTTTTGTTGTTGTTGTTTTGTTTTGTTTTATTTTGATTTTTGAATCAGGGTCTCGCTATGTAGCTCTGGTTGTTCTGTAACTCACTACGTAGACCAGGCTTACCGCAAATTCATAGAGATGTGCCCGCCTCTACCTCCCAGTGCTGGGATTAAAGACATATGTCAGTATGACTGGCTCTATTTTATGATTTTAATCTGTAAAGAATTGGGGATTGTTCTGTGCTAGATATTAAACTAGCCAAAGATGCCCAAATCAATGGAAATGAATTTCAGTCCTAATTCTTCTTTGCTCATTTGTTTTGAAAATTCAACTTGCCACCATAACAAGATGCTAAGGGTAAAGTGCTTCCTTGATATATACAAGTCTCTGGGTTCAATTGTCTATAAGAGTTTTATTTTGTGCAAATGTATTTGCTTTTATGTTTTGTGTATGAGTGTTTTGCCTGCATATATATATATATAGGTTCACTTTGTGCAGGCCTGCTTGCTATATGTAGGGAACAGAAAAGGGACTCCAGATACCCGGGAACCAAAGCTACAATGGTTATGAACAACCATGCAGGTTCTAGGAAAGGAACCTAGGTCCTCTGCAAGAGCATCAGGTACTTTTAACCACTGAGCCAGGAAACATACCTTGATAAGTGTCTTTCTCCCTTTTCTGATTAACCTTATCCCAGTTATTCATATTTTAAGGATTTTCCATGTTTTCAGTTTGCTTTAAGTTCTCAACTCTGAATTAAAAAAAAAATGATTACCAGGAATTTTCATTGCACTCCCAGGAATCTATGTGAGTGACCCTAGCTAAGACTCCCAGGAATGAATTATACAGACCCTGAAATAGCCATCTCATATAACTAGGCAAGATTTCCACTATAGGAGTTAGGACTCCAGCCCAGCCATATAAGCTTTGACCTACAACTTTCCCTACCTACAAGATGTACTGGCGTAAAGGTGGTGTAAGAATTATGAGAGTAACCAACCAATGACCAATCCAGCTTGAGACCCATACCATGAGAGATAGCCCACCTCTGACACTGCCAGGACAAGAGGCTGGACAGTCCAAAGACCTAGGATAGAACCAAACATGAGTGACAATTTTTTAAAAAGCCAATGAAATTATTTCTAATGATATTCTGCTATGCTCATACATTGTTGCTTAGCCCAATTGTCATCAGAGAGGTTTCACCCAGCAACTGATGGTAACAGATGCAAAGATCTACAAGCCAAACCTTAGGCAGACATTGGGAAATCCTGTGGAAGAGGACAAGGAAGGACTGTGAGAGCATACAGTCAAAGACATCACAGGAAAACCCACAGAATCAAGTAACCTGGGTTCATAAGGACTCACAGAGACTGAACTCCTAATCAGAGCACTTACATGGAACCAACCTAGACCCTCTTCACATATCTTATAGCTGTGTAGCTTGGTCTACTTATAGAACTCCTAACAGTGGGATCAGGGTTGTCTCAGACACTGTTTCCCGCTTTATGGCACCCTTCCCTCCTACTGGGTTGCCTTGTCCACCCTTTATAAGAGAAGAAATGGCTAGTCTTACTGCAATTCAATATGCCATAGCTGGCTGATGTACATGGGAGGTCTGCCCATTTCTGAAAAGAAAGGAGGAGTGGATAGTGATGGAATAGCAGAGGTTTGGGGAGGGAGTGGAAGAAGAGGAGGGAGGGAGGGAGGGAGGGAGGGAGGGAGGGAGGGAGGGAGGGAGGGAGGGAGGGAGGGAGGGAGGGAGGGAGGAGAAACTGTGATCATAATGGAAAAAAATTAGTCAGCTGGGTTTTCTGTCCTGCTGTATCCACCTTTTGAGAATCAGCCCAACACAAAAACAAAGCTTTATTAAAAAAAAAAAAAAATCAATTCTTTCTCACACCATGCTTCAAGATTCCATTGTTGCAAACATGTAAGCTGCTGAACATGAGGAGGCTGCTTCAGTTATGCAGTGTTTACAGATCATGGATGCACACACACACACACACACACACACACACACACACACACACACACACACACACACACACACACATTACATCTCTATTCAATTTTCCCAGAACTTCCCAGTCATTTTACATCAGATCTGAGGGCTTGAGCTACCCTCTGGGTATAAACAGAAATGCCATAGTTACTATGCTGCAGGGCAAAATGACCAAACCAAAAGGCTAATAAACTTATGAACTTGATTGAATACATTTTCTACATGATCTCTTCTGTTCTCTTCTGAGGAATGTACATTGCTTGGCTATTACTTGAAACATCTTTAAACCCATCATTTAGAGTATATTATAATGCTGAAAATGGAAAGCATATTCTCTCTCTCAAAGCCAGGAACATGGTTTCCATATCACATGGATCTACAGAAGAAGAAAAGAACTCTTATTTATATTGGGTAAATTTATCATCAGATCCACAGTTATATCTGAAGAACAAAGCCATTATTTCTTTCAACAGAGACTTGCTGAAATAAGCTATTGTGTCAGAGTAAAAGAAAATCATCTGTTTTAAGGTATGGAACATGACAAGACACTCGTCACAACAAAGTAAAATCCAAAACTAAAGTTTCTTAAAAAGTTCTGATAGGTAAATAGTTAGCCCAGTAAATAATGACTTAAAAAGGAATAGAGTGTGTATGACTTTTGTGAAGAATGATAAGGCATGGGCATTCTGCTTTCTCCTTTTAAATATATTTTAACAATTGTGAAATTAAAAATGGTTGTCTTATATTGACTCATGGATTCATATATTTTCCTTCTTTGACAGTACATAAAATAGTATTAAAATTTGAATTTCATGAAATTTTTGAAATATTTGAAGTATTTTGTAGTTACTATGATAACCAATTTTATACATTAAAAATTATATCCTGGACTGTTAATATCAAAGTATTACATTTCAGATTATAAGATAAAATATTACCACAGCATCAATATAATAATTATTTCTATAAAAATTGAGAACATATTTCTATAGAACTTTATTTCTATACATAATACTAAACATTTCTAGAGGCATCAGCAACAGAGAACTATAGAAGAATCTTTTAAAAATATCCCTGTATGAACACATATATATGTCACATGCATAGTGGTGTGAAATGAAGCAGTTTAAATATTTTACACTTCAGTATTATGAAATATTTATGCTGAAACTCCTACAGATGGAAAGAATAAGGTCAGCCAAAGCTGTGAAAGACAAATGCCTCACTTACAAGGCTGTCTTTGGAAACAGAATGCAAGGATTTAGTAAAAAAAACAAAAATCCATAAATTCACTCTGCACTTTAAGATTTAAATACTGAAATTTGGCTGAAAAATGTTTTCAGTTGAGGGTGTTATAGCAAAACAATGCATTTCCTCTCAAGAATAAATTTCAAATTTTTTCCTAAATTATGAATACCAATAGCCAGAAATTTCCCCTTTATGCCACCTATCAGTTTTGTGTAGTAAATAAACAAATCATGTGCTCAGGTTGTTGTGACTTTTTCTTGATTATTCTGATTGACACTGACAAAAAGGAAGAAATATACCAAAACACAGTAGCACAAAAGTTCAAATATAAACCAGTAGTAAAAGTCCTACCTCTTTAAGATTATTTTTTATTATATTTGTTGAAAACAGGCATAAAAATTCACTTACAGCTAATATATTAAATTATTTGAAGTTATAATATTCATAACCATACATTTTAATAATTATATAACAAAACTGATACTTGAGGACTAAACCTAAACCCTGTGAATGTTGTCTGTGGAAGTCTTGTTTGTCTCCTTATGTCCAAGGATAACCGCTATTCAAATTTTTGTTGAAAGTGTCCAGGTTTACCCACTGGTATAATAGTGATGTGACTGTTAAGGGGTTGGCCAACCACTCTATATTTGAGTTTAAAGCCCACTTCATAGGAAGAAATACATGCCTGGCAATGTAAACCTTGTTGAACCCCATACGTGGGGAGACCATAGGTCTTGGGGTAGGGGAAATACTACTGATGTCTAGCTAAACTGGCATAGTACTCAACTGCTTTCCAAATTATTATGCTTATACTAACAGACAAATACTACGCCCAGCCTTAATCAGAAAAGATTCTCTAGTCAGTAAATAGTGGAGATCACTTTTGTTCAAGATGCTGAGAATAAGAGGCAACTGAGGGCTCAGGCCCACACAGAACATTTATTCCTTCCCCTGTGTGGTCCAAGAAGAGAAAGCAGAGTGATCTAAGAGCCAGAATACAAGGGGAAGGGCTGCAAAATACTCTCTTCAGAGCATCATATTGCCTTCACAGACATGATCTCACAGCAGCTACCATTGTCTGTTCTAGGACTTCACAAAACTGGGCCTGTCAATGGTCAATCACAGTCCTGGAGGGGCTCATGGATTGCTGCTCATCCTAGGTAAACTACTGATTATTAATGAATTTTGAGGTGGCAAGAACAGTCATTGCTGTCAATTGTGTCCCAAGCATAACTGGCTCCAGTGGACAGTTCCAAACTTTTGGTCATACCGTAGACCTTCATTAGAATCAGTGGAATACACACACAAAAGACTTTTCCACAAAATGTGGAAAAGTAACTTTCAGGTGGAGTGGTTGACAGGTTTGGGTGGAGGATTAAATACTGGGAAACAAACTGTACTCTTTTTATGCTAAATCAAAATGTTTATATTTTGAGTTTCAGATATAGCAATGTACTTTATGTATTTTCCTGTTGCTATTCCCATATATTATTGAGAGGAAATTCACCTCTCTTGATGCTAGTATCTTAGAATCATCTTCTCTCACTGGAGAATAGCCAACCCTGTATCTATGCTCCAGTGAATTCTTTACCTACCAATGACGATTTGATCTTTTTCACTTATGAAAGGGTTCCTAAAGAGCTCTCCTGATAATGCATGATGCAGAGTCTCAGCTGGGCATCTCTTGTCATTAAACAAGGCTTACAGTAGTGGGACTGGGTTGCATTCAATTGAGTTGTTGGCCAACGGTGTCCCATGAATTAATAGTCTCTATGTGGGGCAGACAAGACATCAACACAGCCCAGTGTAAGGTGGAAGTTCTCAACTGTTAAACTCCCAAAAGTCCACTCCTCAAGGGAACTTGAATAAGCAAGGCCATGCTTATTAAACTTATTGCAGTGAAAGTTAATAATATCGCCGCTGAATCCCAGCAATATGTGAAAGGGGAAAGTCAGGGAGCACATTTTCAAAGGCCTTAACACCTGAGCTAAACAATTTTAAGATGAATTTTGCAAAGTAGAAAACTCTTTTTGGTTACAAAGTTTTATAGCATAATAATGTTAACTTAGTTGATATGAGTAGTTTCTAAAATCAAACCTTGCAGATCAACAGCTTATTAGTAATGAAAACTAAATGATGGCATTATTTTCCTAGTCTTCTAAGACTAGGAAATTTAGGGACTTATTGCCATGCTGTTTGTTCCCAGTCACACTAGTGTTCAGCACAGTTAGAGAGAAATATTTTACTATCAGATCTAAGGCAAATAAAATAGAGGATATTGTATTTTGCTAACTTCATAAAACAGAACTAGTGGTCAATTCAGTTTTGATTTTGTATAGGAATTTATCTAAATACAGAGCTGATGTTGTAGGGGCATAAATCAATTTTTCTTTTAACTTAATGCTTCAAATTAAAAATTCCAGGAGTTAAAGCATATTTCCAGATCTTATACTTCTTCTGGATTCTATAGTTAAGTTTCTGCTCATGATTTTTAGTGGTGTAACAAGTTTTCTTTGTTTGTATGTTTATTCATGGATACCTTATGAAAATAATGCTTAATCTGTATAATTTACATATTCTAAAACAAAATTGCTTATGTAATGACCTTTATGATTTTATAGGCAAATGAGAGGGAGATAATATATGTGATATGATGCATGGTAAACAGACAAGTGATCGCCTAATGGTCCAGCACAGGTAGAGGTAACATCTTTGGCACAGTTACTTATTTTTCTAAGTAATCTTATGGGCAAGAGTTAGTGAAGTAAAGAGAAGGTTGCATGAGTAGAGCTCTGCAATGGCCAAGAAATAATCAGTCACTATTTCCCGGTGAGAATAAGGGTGTCAAGAGGGCTGTTTGTATAGTAAACAAACACACCACTCAGAAGGGCCTGACAAGAAGAAAGCAGAGTGCACTACAAGCCCCAGAACACTCTCCTCTCTGCTCTGACCATTTTAATTTTATTAGCTCCAACGAAACAGAAGTCAGAGTCACAAAGAGCTGAAGAATTCCCTGTCTCCACTGCTAGAGAATGGCAAGAGAAGAATGACAGGCTTCTTTCTGCAAGGGCCAATTTTTGTCTAATGTTTGCATGAGTGTAACAGGAATGACAGACCACAAAGAAGTGTTTTTAGTTAGGGTTTCTATTGCTGTGATTTTTAAAGAAAATGACCTAAATCACTCTGGGAAGGAAAGGGTTCATTTCATCTTACAGCTTGCAGTCCATAATACCAGGACAAGAATGCAAGGCAAGACCCTGGAGCAAAGGCCTTGAAGGAATGCTGCTTAGTGGCTGGTGCCTCATGGCTTTTCCATTTTGTTCTGCAATAGCACCCAGAATGACTGGCCCTGGAATGGTGCCACCCAAACTGAGCTGGCCCCACTAATATCAATGAATAATTAAGAAAATGCACTTAAAACTTGCCTACAGGCAATTTGTAAGGAGGCATTTTCTCCAGTGAGAGTCCAAATGACTGGCTTATGGCAAGCTGACACAAAACGAGGTAGTATAAAAAGGGACTTAAATACTTTAATAACACAGTTTAAATAAATGAGCTGAAAGACTTTGGTGACAATTTTTAGTTACAGAACCAAACTTATAACCACTTAGTCTTAAACTGAGCAAAACATAATTGATATCTAAGTTACTTAAGCCAAGATCCTTGTATGGGTAATTGAAGCGATCTCAAATGAAACATTGTCTGATAAAATAACTAAATTGTTTCTCTGCTCATTATCTGAATAACACTGAATTATAAAGTGAATTGGAAACCTAAGTCATTTAATGATGTTATGATACTATAAGGGGCCTGCCCAAATAAGTTTGCTTTTTCTTGCTTGGAGCCTGTGACTCAGGAATCTTCTTTTTGCTTTTTACATTAAAAAAAAAAGAAAAATAGGAAATATGCATCACACTCTTGTGTAGTGCCTGTGCTACTACCCGTTCACCATGTCCAAGTGAGGGGCTGAAGATTAAAACAGAGACAAGACAGCAGGTCATTCATCTCAGTAGAATGCCCTTTATTGTAGGAGGGAAGAGGCCTTAAATACAGGCTTACAGCACAGTGGGAGAACCCCAGAAGGCAGACGTTCACTACAGATGTTTTACATTCTTGCATCCTAGCTGTTTACACCAATATGCAGGATACACAAACAAGGAAACTCCAGTAAGTTGTTTAGGAGGAAGGAAACCGGCAGGGAATTGAAATACAGAGGACATCTGATCAAGGTCAGCAAGCAAGGCAACAGCTAGCCAGGGAACCTGGGTCAGGACCCAACACTCTTGCAGGTGTTATAGCAGCTAAATGTGATAATAAATTGAAACTGTTTTCAACCAGTAAATATACTAACATGCATTAAAATACTTTATCATTACATATTTCAGTATTCTACATCTCTTATATTTTTTACCATCAATCAATATTTTACCCACTATCAACAAATAAATAAATTCCTAAGAAACGTCTTCATTCTCCACTTCTACAGATAATTTTTGCCTTATTTATACATTTGAAGAAAGTTCATAAGCTGTGCTCTAATAAAAAACATGTCTAAGAAAGTAAAACAGCTGTGACTCAAGACATACTGAGTTTCAAATACAGGTGCTTTTCTCTCGTTTTTCACTTTGTTGATTAGAGTGAAATCTGATGTTTTATTTTATGTATAGATTATTGTTGTTTCTCCAGTGTTGCCTTATTCTTTCTGCTTGATATAAGCTCTTGAGGCTAGGGATTATGGTTTTATAGACATCCAGATTGTTGAATCAAAAAGTAATACATATAATACACCTCTGATAAGCTTGGTGAGTAAACCTAACAACATGGCAATGTTTTATTCTATCAAATCAGACATATTTTCTGTTAGACCCAACAGAGTAAGAAATCATGCTCATCTCCAGTGTTAACTGAAAATATACTTTAAGAAAAAAGTAATATGTCATTGTACAGCTTAGCTGGGAGAAATGCTCTCACTTGTTATTACTACTGAATAAAGCAATGCCACCAGAAATGTCATTTCTGAAATCACTTCAGTTGGTTCAGATTTTTGGAAGAGCTGAAAAGTTTGTAATAAAAAGAAACCTACCAGGGATCAATAAAGCTTCATTTCCACTTGGAGCTTCCTTATACTGCTATTTTCTTCCCACCCATACAGCCACCTAAAGTCTTCAGGATACCAAGAGCACAGGCTTTTCAACAAAGAAATATAAGATGTATTTGAAGTACATTTTTATTCTTGTAGTTAAAATTGTTATTGCTTAGAATGTGACTTTTACTACAGAATCCTTTAGGTTGTAATAAAATAAATAAATGCCATTTGATGTGTGACATATTTTAACTGAACTTACTGTAAAGCACAGATAAACGTCAAACACTTATTTACATGTTTGATCCTTTAAATATATCTTAAGACACAACGCATGGCAAATGACATGGAGGGGGCAGTTTAAAGAGCTTTTAAATTTTGTTGTAATTCCAACAAAGGAAAAGAACAACTGTGACTTAAAAGCAGTCTGTAAAAAGATCAATCTTCAGATAAAGCAATATGTATAAAGCTCAGTCTTCACATTTCTTACTTCCAATTGCCAAAACTGTGAACATATTTCAAAACACACATATATCTGCCAATGAATCAGGATTAATTTATATCGATATTTTTCTTGTTAAATGTAGCATTTGGGTGACTATTCAAATGATGTTTTGTATTTTATTTTTTCCCAACCTTTAGATATTTTTCTTACATATTATATTCACATTATGGTTTCACTTTTGTCTTAGTTTTGGTTACTATTGCTATAATGAAATGCCATGACTAAGAGCAAGTCGGGGAGGAAGGGGTTTATTTGGCTTATAATTCCATACCCATAGGCCATCACAGAAGTTAAGACAGGAATTCAACTAGGGAAGGAATGAGGAGGCAATGGCTGATGAAGAGCTAATGGGTGATATGCTGATTTCTGGCTTTCTCCCCATGGCTTGCTCAGCCTACTTTCTAATAAGACCCAAGATCACCAGCCCACCAGTGCCCCACCCACAATGGACTGGGCATTTCCACGTCAATCGTTGATTTAGAAAATGCTCTACAGGCTTGCCTACCACCAGATCTCATGAAAGCATTTTCTCAGGTGGTTCTCCTTTATCTCAGATCACTCTAGCCTGTGTCAAGTTGACATAAAAGTAGCCAAAACTCTCTTCCTCTGCTCCTCCCAGTTCCTCCTCAAATCCCCTTCCATCTGAATCCGCACCCTTTCCGTCTCTCATTAGAAAACAAATGAGATTCTAAGACACAATAATAAGATAAATAAAATAAAAAATAAAAACTAACACATGGAATAAGGCAAAACATACAGAAGAAAAAGAGCCCAAAAGAAGACTGGAGAAAAATACATAGACACAGAAGCTTACTTTTTCACATGCTCAGAAATCACATAAAAATACGAAACTGGAAGCTATAATATGCAGGAAAAAGACCTGCAAGTTATAAAAAGAGAATGTATAAATATGTATACACCAAAATAAATTAAAAATAAGATAAAATTAAAATTGTCCTTACAAGGCATTATAAGGCAAAGGACCTCCAAAGATGCTGTTGAATTCATTTTTTACTGGCCGTATACTGCTGGGAATGCTGCCCACCCTTAGGAGTAGTTTGTTTCTCCGCTGAGACTCCCTAGAAGATGACTAAATTTTTATTTACAAGTGATTATCAATTGGAGAAAGCTTCTTGGCTAGCAATGAGGCATGTTCCTTCATGTTCTCCTTTCAGCTCCCGGAATACATCTGGTACAGACTCATGCAGGCCCTATGTATGCTGCCTCAGTCTCTGTGAATTTGGATGTTTGTCAATCATGTTGTGTTTAGAAGATCCTGTGTCCTTCTTGTCCTTCATACCCTCTAGCTGTTATTCTTTTTTGTCTCCTCTTTCACAGGATTTCCTGAGTCTGAGGTAAGTGATTTGAGGGAGACATCTGGGTTAGGATTCAGTGTTCCAATGGCTATCATTCTCTGCTTACCTTCTGGCTGTGGGTCTCTGTATTTGTTCCCACATGCTGCAGGAAGAAGCCTCTCTGATGATGGCTGAGCAAGACACTAATCTCCTTTGCTGGCCAGAGTGCTTGAATCAGATTTTTAAAATATAAATGATTGCTATGCAAGTACTCTAAGTCAGGAAATATGTTATTTATATCATGCAAAATGCTATAGACTATAAATGCCATCTTTTTATGTATTTGTGTGTGTGTGTGTGTGTGTGTGTGTGTGTGTGTGTGTGTGTGTGTGTGTGTGTACAAATGCATGCCATATATATGGAGGTAACCACAGGGACCAGAAGATAGTGTTGCATTGCCTGGAACTGTAAATAAAGGCAATTCTTTACCACGGGAACTCAACTCATGTTCTCTGCAAGAGCAGAAAGTGATTTTGACCTATAATCCATCTTTTTAGCATAAAGTTCTGCAAATTTTAAAGAAGAAAAAAATAGAGTTCTGGAACAAACTTAAAAGTGTACCTGGAGTTTTCTCTTCGGGTCCTGCCAAGCTCTGGCAGTCCCTTAGCCCACTTATAAAATAAACATACAGATGCTTATATTATTTAAACTGCTTGGCCATTAGCTCAGGCCTATCATTGTCTAGCTCTTACTCTTATATGTAGCCCATTTCTATTAATCTATACTTTGCCAGGTGGCTCATGGCTTACTGGTACCTTACATCTTCCTTGTCCTGGCAGCTGCTGCAGGCAGTCTCTCCTTTCTTTTCCTGTTCCCTCAATTCTCCTCTCTGTTAGTCCTGCCTATACTTCCTGTTGGGCTACTGGCCAATCAGTGTTTTATTTATTAACACATTTGCCATACAGAACATCCCACAGCATAAACGACTTCATATTAAGCCACTTTTTGGAGCTTCACAAAATATATACATCTTGGTTTTGTTTTCAAACTGCAATCAATGTTTTGCTTTTTGTTTGTTGGTTTTCTCCTATCACTCAACCACTGTATAGTTTTAATCAAATTAGCATTACTTTGTGCTATTGCGTTTATCCTTAAAATTAGGTAATTTATAAACTCCTTTTTCCACATCATTCATTCAGTCACTCATTCAATTAAGCATTTATTGGTCATAGTCTGTGGCCAGGTGTGTCCTTGCTTATCCAGATTTACAACTGAAAGGTGTGCTTCTTCCCTTAAGAGTCTTCTGGGGCTGCAGAAGGGACACAATTTAAAAGCCTAATTACAGCGCAGAGCACTAACTGCTAGAAAGCTAGTATGTTAGTGGCTTTAATTAGGAAAGCACACTTAATTTGGACCCAGTATTTTATACAGAAAAGCTTCCCTGAGGAAGAAGCATTTGAACTGAATATTTGTGGTATCATGTCCACAGACTAGTATCCAGTCCCTAAAGTCAGCTCCCTGATTATAGCACTCAGTGAAGTTTTCCCTTTCTGTCTTAATTGCATCATCAATAGAAATAACCATTGACTCATTTCAAAGCCTATTTTTGGTGTTGAAACATGGACCAAGTCTTATGATACTTTCCTACCCGCTGTTGTCAGAGGCAAAAGATTCAATAATAGGAAGAAATCAAATATATATATCCATATGGCAAGAAAAAATAGTGAATAAACAAAGAAATTTCTCTGCATCAGGCTAGAAAGTGAATTTGGGGTGAACCAGAATCTCCAAGGTGACGTCAATTTTCTCCTTTTTATTGATACCCTCTTTTGGTGACTGAAGCTCTTTCATTCCTGGCCGATGACTTAGAGAGGGAACAACCAGAGAAACAAATAAGAAGAAAGAACTAAAGGCTAAAGGACCCAGGAATGGAAAACATATGTTCATTGTAAAAGATTACGGATTGTTTGCAATCCTTTCTGTGAGGTAGCTGCATTTTAGAAGATCTGATGTATTAATTGACATCTACAGCTAATGCCTGACTGTAGATCATTGACTTTCTTGACTTCCTGTCTTAAAACATGATAAAACACCATGAACTGAAGCAAATTGGGGAGGAAAGTGTTTTTGCATCTTAAAGCTTATATTCCATCATCCAATGAAGTCAGGGTAGAAACTTAAGGCAGGAACCTCTAGACAGAAACTAAAGCTGAAGTCACAGAGAGCACGTGCAGCTTATTGGCTTCCTCCTTATGTCTCTGTTTAAATATTCCTGCTTTTGTTGTTGTTGCTATTGTCGCTTTTTCGAGAAAAGGTTTCTCTGTGTAGCTTTGCTCCTGTCTTGAAATTCACTCTGTAGCCCAGGCTGGCCTCGAACTCTTAGGGATCTGTCTGGCTCTGCCTCCTGGGTGCTGGTATTAAAGGCATGTGCCACCACTGCCCGGCTCAATCCCGCTTTCTTATAGCATCCAAGACCACCTGCCCAAGGGTATCACCATCCACAATAAGCTGGACTCTCTTACATAATCATTAAGACAATATAGGTTTGTCCACAGGCCAGTCTGGTGGGAGCATTTGCTCAATTGAGTTCCCTCTTCTCAAATAACTCTAGCCTATGTCAAGGTGATGAAACACTAGCCAGAATACTCATTAAGTGTCAAAAATTACTTGTATATACTTGTGGGGAACCCCTACTTGTTGGGGACTATCCGTGCAAGGTGAAGAATTAAATTTAGGACAATGTTATCTTTGTAGACTCTAGATCCTAGCCTTTCAGAAACTGATCTCATAGTTTACTTTTCTTACACATTTCAACATAGTAGACTTGTGATCTGTGATCTTTACAATAAGAATGAATTCTATTAGTTGATAAACAAAGCTCAGGGCAAGGGCCAGAGGAAGGATTTGTGATGAGCATAAGAGTATATTCTATTGGTAGATGATGCAAAGTACATGGAGCCTCTTTCATAGGAATATGTTCTACTCACTGCAGGACTAGGGCCTAAACATTACTCAGGATATTAGGAGAATTCAAGTGGCTGGCTCCTGCTGGAATAGCAAAGAATCACCAGGTTGATTGACCACTTTTCCCTTTGGCATTCCAGGTAACTGGGAGTTATTCAGCTTCTTCCCTTGAAGAAAATAGGTCCACGTAATTGATAATCATTTCTTCAGTGCTTATTCTAAGCAACGCTTCCTACATATACTCAGGTAGAAAAATATCACGACTTTGTTAATAATTCATGCATGTATATTTGTGTGTGTCTGTGTATGTCCATGTCTGTGTCCGTGTCCGTGTCCGTGTGTGTGTGTGTGTGTGTGTGTGTGTGTGTGTGTGTGTGTTACATATGTCTGCAGGTGCCTTCAGAGGCATATAAACGGTGTTACATTCCCTGGAGCTTGAGTTACAAGTAGTTGTATGCTGCCTGATGTGCATTCTAGGAACTGTATCCAAGTCCTCTGCAAGTTTAGCAAGCACTTCTGACCACTGTGCCATCTTCCCAGATCCCTTTTGAGGACATCATTAAACAAGTCTCACAGGCTCTATTTTCAATAGGTATCCTTAATTCAGAATTTGTCAAAATCACTTCTTTCCATGGTTGTCTTAATGTCATTAGCACCTCCCTTACATCATTCTTAATGGCTCACAATTGCTCTTGTTGTAGCCACACTTATTCTCTCATGTGCTTCTTTTTCCACAAGTAACCAAAGGAATAATTACTTAAAATAAACAGCCAGACATGACCATGTTCTACATCAACATTTCTAAAAGATTCCCTTCATGATTTACAGTAAAATGTGAAACATGTGCTCTGACTTCATGAGGCCTAGCCCTTCTTTATTCTGTTCTTTCATCTACTGTCCATCCAATCCATTATTTGCCTCCTAGCCACTTACACACACACACACACACACACACACACACACACACACACACCACATACTGTAACAGGGTCCTTGTTGTTCCCTTTGGGGACAAGGGCCAAGTAGAGGCAGAGTCAAACCACACAGACTCTGGGAGAATGTTGAAATGACAAGCTCAGTTTATCCAGGAAGAGGCAAGCCTTATACACCCTCCACCCCACCCTGGGGGGGAGTCTGATGAATATGCATCAGCTGGTGTGACATGGCTGTCTCTCACTGGTCCAGGTCATGTCCAGATCATGTTTCAGCTGCTTTTGCTAAGACCATCAGGCAGGCCCAGGCTGGCTCTCAGAAAGTATCTTTTTTACTTGTTTGGGCCTTTGGCCCTCAAGTCCATTAGGGATGAGTAGTCATCCCATAACATACAAATAGAATCTTTAAATATTTTATTGCAGTATTTGATCACTTCCACTAACTCTCATAGAACAGTCTCCTAAGCCTGATCACCACAGTCAAGAACATTCAGTAACATTCTCATGTTCTTTCTTGCATTTATTTTCCATTCTATATCCATGCACTGAAAGTCAAATTAAAATTACATAATTATCACCACTTTAAAGACATGGGTTGATTAAAATTTAAGACCAGAATATTTAATCTGCAGAGTCCTCTTTGACTTCTTAGTGCAGAGAGAGTCTGGCTTTCATTATTAGATTATAGAAAGTTAATGTAAATCCTATGGGAGCTTCTAGACCTGGTGAGGAAGAGGCCCTGATGTTCTAGGTGTAATTTGTAACTATTTACTAAGTGAAATCACATTATTTTGGCATTTTAATGCCTACAATATCTGCATTGGTGTGAAGAAGCTGAAATACACCCTTATTATTAATCACCAACTCCTAATCATTATTCATGTACAGCAACAAGGACAAAAAAGTTTCTGGAACTTAACAAAAATAGCCTATGAATTTTCAAGCTTTTGAAAGTTTTATTTTATTTCTCTCAAGTCTTTATGCATTTCCCACTGTCCTTGAGTTGTGAGTTGGCTGCTACATCACCCATATAACCCTGTTCTTAAACTTTCTCAGGACCCCATAGCTAGGACTCATAGCTATCTTATCCTGTGTTTAATAAGAAGATGTATGTATGTCTCTATATCTAGATCTTGATATCTTTTTACCAAAGATATATCTATACTTTTGCCTCTGAATTTACATAGATAGAATATTTGATTTGCTCATTTTGGATTCTCTAATAGAAATATAGATAAGTAATTTTGTCAATTGAAAAATAAAAACAAAGTAATCATGCATGTGGAGAAGAGAAACAAGAAATAAGATGAGAGATATTTGCCAATACTGAGCCCATTTGATACCTTAAAGTTTCAACCTCACATTATTTTAATAATTCAGACTATTTAAATTTGATTTTAATAGTGGAATAAATACTTTAATGTCCTTTTTCCTGGAAAGAAAAATAAATGCATTTTCCCCCAATTTAGCACTATTCCGTTTTTATTTTTATTTTTAGGGTTTTTTTTTTTTTTGGTTTGTTTGTGCTTTTTTTTTTTTTTTTTTTTTGGTAGATTTCCTTCTCAACAAGTCATCCAAGAGCACAGTAATGAGACTTGAAATCCAACTTCATTAAAGCAGTGATGTCAGCTGTAAGGGAAGATGCAGGTCTCATTATGCTTCCTGTTCAAGATGACCTTCCTAAAACTCCAATTTTACTTTTATATTTTCACATATATTAGGTATAAAAATTCACATACTGAATTCCAGTGTTAGAGCAAAATAGCTCTTTGGGCTGTACAAAAAGAAAATGCAACCTCACATCCATTTCAGGCTTACTTTTCAACTCTTTTTCAAAACCCTCACCACATCAAAGATCAAAACTCACCTTTGAAATGAAGTCCATAGCACGCAGAGCACAGTTCTCTGTGCATCCTCAGAAGATTCTTATTTGTTTGTCTCTAACAAATTAGTGCTAAGAAGTGCTTCATCTCTTCCTCCCCATCATTCTTCATTTGTTTCTAACCTTGAATTTCCCAGCTCTCTGCCATAAATGTCTAAAGGAAACGTGCATTACGAGTGGACTATTTCTTCTTTCCACTCTGTGATTGTTGACCTTTCGTTTCAATGCAAGCTCTTCTAGTAATGACTGTAATGTCGCTGCATGTGCTTTCCATCAACAGAGGTGTTAGAAATGGCTCACACATTTGCTCTGTCTTCAAAACCACTGACTTTTCCTTCAACCTACAGTAAGTGGATGATTGAAGAATTACTTGTCTTTATCTTTTCCTCTTGTTTTTATCTGTGATGTCTACACTTGTCACATAAAAAAAAAGGAACATCGATCCCTATGGTCTTCCAAAGGCTCATTCTAGTCTGTTAATCCTTTTCTTTCCATAGAACTGTTTCTAAAATCGCTGTAAAAGCAAAAGCACAAAATAGTGCATTTTTCAAAAAATGACATATATATATATATATATATATATATATATATATATATATATATTTACCAAATTAACTTTAGTTTTTCTTTCCTATTTTTACCAGTCAATAAAATCATAATACTAGTATATTTTAGTAGTGCATTTGATGCAAGTTTCTTGTTTTCTTTTTTTTTTAAGAACTTTTTATTCATTTTACAAACCAATCACAGATCCCTCTCTTTCCTCCTCCCACCACTTCAGCTTCTTTCCCTGTAGCTAGAGTTTTCTCCAGTCCTGCCTGGCCCATTGTCAGGACAAATCTCTCTCACTCACCAGTCCCGCAGCCACTCAGACCCAACCAAGTAGACACACAGAAACTTATATTTCTTATAAACTGTATGGCTGTGGCAGGCTTCTTGCTAACTGTTCTTATATCTTAAATCAACCCACTTCTATTAATCTATAAGTTGCCATGTGGCTTGTGGCTTACCGGTACCTTGACATCTTCTCATAGCAGTGGCTGGCAGCATCTCTCTGCCTCAGCCTTCCTGTTCCCACAATTCTCTTCTCTCCTTGCCCTGCCTATACTACCTGCCTGGCTATTGGCCAATCAGTGTTTTATATATTTACCAATCAAAGCAACACATTTAACATACAGAACATCCCACAGAATTTCCCCAACCCACCTCCCATCCCCTCCTCCAAGAAGCTAAGGCCTATCATGGGGAGTCAGCAGAGCCTGTTACATTCAATAGAGGGAAGTTCAAGACCCTCCCCCCTCCTCAAGGATGTACAACATTTCCCACCATAGTAGTGGGCTCCAAAAAGCCATCTCATGTACCAGGGATAGATCCTAGTTCTACTGCCTGGGGAGGGGGTTAAGATCAAGCTACACAACTGACTCACTTATGCAGAGAAACTAGTCCAGCACCTTGGAGGCTCCACAGGTATTGATCTAAATTTCATGAGTTCCCACTAGTTTGTTTTGGTTGTCTCTGTAGGTTTCCCCATCATTATTTTGATGCCCCTTGCTCATAGAATCCCTCTTCACTCTCTTCAACTGGACTCCTGGAGCTTGGCCTGGTGTTTGACTATGGATCTCTGCATCTGCTTCTGTCAGTTACTGGAGAAAGACTCTATGATGACAGGATATTCACCAATCTGATTACTGGAGTAAGCCAGTTCAGGCACCCTCTCCACTATTTCTAGTAATCTATGCTGGGGTCATCCTTGTGGATGCCTGGAAACTTCACTAGCACCCTTCTAATCCATCATTTCTATACTTTACCTCCCTCTTTTTCCGTTAGAAAGTAATCCCTGATCAAATCCCCTTTGTTTAGCTTTTTCCATGATAATGAACAGTAACCATTTGGGACCAAGCCCTCTAAATGATGACAAACATCCATAACCTACCAAATGACCAGAGCCAGCCACCAATTTCTTGGGAATGTGGGTGTTGTGTTCTCTGCACTGCTTCCTTTTGTCTGTGGGTAACAGCATCTTTAGAGAACCTGAGGACATTGAGATTATGTGTAAGTACTGGGAAAACCAGCCACAACATTTGCTGTTCAGTCTCTGTACAATGGGAAAGCACAAGGCTTATCTGTAGTCCTGGCTAGAATATTTTGTGAGGCTGCACCATCTCATCCAGCAGCCTTGAAGTTGTTCAGGGTGCAGAACTCCGAGGAAACCGCAACAGAGGCACTCTGAGAGGCTGGATCACCTAGGTCACCTGTTTTCATTGGTAACTGGTCCCCTTGCTCTGAAAATAAACAAACTTTCAAAGGTAACATACATATCTGCATTAACACAAGTATTGACTGTGTATTGTACACAAGGCAGCCCAAGATGATTTTTTTTTTGTTTTATGTTTGAGCAGGTAAAATATACATCATCTGTCTTGTAGTTTTTCTAGGTTTATGCCTTTATGTCTGTAGCCAAGATTTTCAGGGGTCTCCCCTACCAAACCTGATCTCTATCAACCTTAAATGAATAACAGCCCTTAGTTTTCTGTGGAAACAAAAGCATAACATCTCCCCCAATGCATTTCATTTTCTGCTGTCCATTTTAAAGTTAAGACATCCCTAAAGTAATTTAGCAGTCTCTCTTACAATCCCATCTCTCTCTCAGCAGCTGTCATTCACTCATCAGAAATCAAAATTCAATGTCAACAAGGTACCATATAGGATCCAGACTCTGTATATTTCCCATCTTTACAGGGCTTATCCGTTTTATATTATTTTATTTTCTCTTTAACAACTTTATCTTATTTTTTATAAACTATGTTTTCTCTATGACTGTCTATACCCATTTTCTTTTCTTTTTTAAACTTATGCATATTTTTAAACAAACTGTTACTTGTTTAGAGGTTTTTGTTTTGTTTTGTTTTGTTTTGTTCTTCACAGTGTACAAAAGATTATTCCATAATAACATTTTGTAAAAGCAACTCTAATTAAGACTTGATATCCCTAGTTTCATATTAATAAGCAAAGTAACTTTGATTATGCCCATCCCTAGGAAGATAAGCAGTCATTCAACTTCTCCCCACAATACACTGCTTCAAATTTCCATAAGCATCTCAGTAAATTTCACAGGGAAGCAAAGGCTCTGATTTGATTTGCTTGAGACCCAACTTCTGATCCTTTGAAATGAATAGAGGTCATGAGAATGAGCTGTGCAGAGAAAAAAAAACACACATGGAATCTGTGACTACAAGTGCACTGTGTCCAAAGAACCAGTCATTAATCAGATTTAAAATTACATAGATTATTCCTAATGTTCAATTTATACCTAAAAAATACAAGAACATAGATAGTGCCCTACACTTTTATAATAACAAACACTTGAAGTTTTCAATGTGACAAAGATGACCATTTTTAGCTGATTGGAATGATAAGACCAAGAAGATAACTCCTACTGTGTAATAATTTGGGTGAAACCACCCCAACTTTGCCTTTCAATGAATTGTGGTAAATATGCCATCTTAGTTGTATTCTTTCAACTTTGTGACATCATTTCATTATTCCAACTATGTCAATTTTTTTTCATGTTATCTGGCCTTTTATTTTTGGTTATACTCAGAAACAAAGACAATTAAATGTATCCTGACACCGTTGTGAATATTTTGTTTAAATGAATGGTTGCAGCTTAATGTTATTTTCCTCTAAAATATATAAAAAGGAGAAAATATATGAAGATTTGTGAATTTTAAATTTAATTTGTTCAACAAATGTTTAGTCTATTACCTTCCAAGCTATACATATTGTCTTAGTGTAACCTACAAGAAAACCAGAACATAGTTATCAGAAAGAATATTTTGGTGCAGGAGTATATATATCGCAGATATGTTTTAAATGTTGATGCTTCATATTTGTATGATGTATATAAAAGATCATATACACACTTTGCAGTATTATGCAAAAATTATGGCAAAATTTGTTTGAAAAGGACTAAATACTACCAAGACCTACAAATTAATATATAGTGTTAACATGGAGAAAGCTAAAACATTACACATCTCAGAGAACAAGAACTGGATATTAACCCAAACCACTTTCAATAATAATAATAGTTGGGGCTAGAGAGATGGCTCACCATTAATAGCCAGCTGATTCTCAGCATCCATATGGCTACTTATACTGTCTGCAACTCCAGTTCCAGGGAATCCAACAATCTCTTCTGGGCCCTGTAAGTACCAAGCATGCTTTAGGTGCAATAGACTTACATGAGGGGAAAGAAATACCCATTTACATTAAAAATAGGAATAATAATCACACCACTCTCTCATCATCAGATTGTGATATCACATTTCCAAACAGTAATTTAAATTATTAGCAGTGAAGTCTTCACTTATAGAACTTTTTATTTTATTTTGTTTTACTTGTGTTTGTGTCCACATGTGTGCATGCAGGTGCCCGCTCCTCTGTCATGGTCTTGATTTCCATTCAAGTTGAGAATCCAGTTGTAAATTACCTGTTCATGTGGCTCATCAGAAAAATAATGATGCTACATGATGTGTAAAGGCTTCTAGCTATATTCTTTATTGGAGCCAGTGCTCCTGTGTTGAATATCCTTTTTGTCTTTTAAGTGAACGCAATATTTCTAACCAGGTAAACTGTTGACACTCTAATAGCTGAGAAGCACCCTTCATTTTTTACAATTTAACTGTACATATTTGCTTTTTAACGTTATTTTTTCCTGTGGTCATGAAAATATTGTTGATGACACTTCACATCCAGGAGCCTTCAACTTTTAATACCATTTAAACTAATAAAGGCATCACTTTTGCTTTTTTAAATGAAAAGCAAAGCTCTAATTTCACTTCTTATTTAAATTACATGCTATTTTATGTCACTTTTTAAAATCTGTTCCATTTATTTCTGCTCTGAATTTTACTATTTCTTTTCCTCTTCTGGTTTTAGCTTGAGTTTATTCTTATTTCCCTCACCCTACTGAGATACAATGTTAGTTTCTTGGAGGTCTTTCTATTCTTTGGTATCATGTACTACAGTGTATGTACATACAGTACTATGTACTACAGTGACATTTCTCTCCACGTGGTTTCCCTATGCCTCATGAGTTTTAAATATTGCATTTCTATTTTGAATTTTCTCAAGATTTTACTGATTCATCTAGGACAAACTACTTAATTCCTTATATTTTTGTACAGTTCCTATCATGTTCTTCTTATTAGTTCCCAGGTTTGTTCCATTTTAGCCAGAAATTCCTTGGTATGAATTCATTTACTCTGTTGAAAATTGATTGGTTGCACAATGTATACTTTATTCTGGAGCCTATTGTACAAAATACAAAAGACCATGTGATATTATTATTACCAAATTACACCAACAAATTAAGAAAAGGTGCAAAAATAAATTTTTTGAGATATATATATATATATCTATGTGCTCTCTTAATGTTGGATCACAAAGAAATAGAAATGTCATGACTTAATTTGTAAATATTTAAAACACTGATGTTATTTTCAAAGTATTTAAACAAATCTGAGTGAGAATTCTTTTAAATTTATTCTTTGAGGCTAATGGATACTTAAACCAAACACACACAAAGAGAAATAAAACAAAACAAAAAGAAAACCATTAATCAAATATTCTTAAAGATTTTTAAAAATTTCTAAAAGCACTAGAAAACCATATAAAAGTGTCATATTAAAAGAAAAATTTACAATGATAAGAGGTGACTCTGTTGAGAAAGAAGAGTGAGTCAACATAGATAAAAATATTCATCATACATCACCACACAGGATAACTTGCAGGAAACAAATGAGTATTTTAGCAAATTCAGAAAAGGCACTTTATAAATTTCAACAAATTAGATATAGAAGAAAACTTCTTAACAGAATAAAAGATAGTACCTATGAGAATCTCACAGCTAAAATCACATGGATGGGCAAAAGTCATAAGCTCTTCTAAAATTTGGATCAAGATAAGGATGTCCACTTTTCCAACTGCTTTGCCATGCAGGACAGTAAAACATAACTGAAACTAGTAGACAAGAAAAAGAAACAATGGGCATCAATTTAGGAAGGAAAAATTAAAAATTTTCTTTCAGACACTTGCAGACAACATTTTCCCACAAAATTACTAAAATTATAAATAAATTCAATACAGACAGAGGATGTAAAAATCAACACATAAAAACAAGCAGTGCATCTTCCAGCCAATAACAAACTTTCTGAAAAATATTATGAAAATAGTTCCATTGATATTGGATTTCCAAAACTTAATTTCTGGAAATAAACACTTAGTAATAAAATTAAATAAAGAAGTAAAATGTTTAAGAAACAAGATTAAAAATTAAATAGGAAAATGAGTGAAAACAATGCTCTGTGTTCACAAATTTGAAGTACGTACCTTGTTAATGTATTATAAATCTCCAACAGACTATACATTTACTAAATATGTCATAATACTAGTATAATATTGCAATGAGTTGTTTCATCTTGAATTCATGTAAAACTGCAAGTGAAACCAAATAGCCAAATCATTGCAAAGAAAAAAAGATAAACGGGGGGCATCACAGTCCCTTAAATTAGAATCAGAGCAAAAGTACAGTAGCCTGAACAGCATATATGCACATCTATGAAGTAAAATGGGACCCTAACAAAATAGTAACTATATTATTAATTTTTTATTTTAATGTTTTTTTTGAAAATTGTATACATGTTTACAATGTTTTTGGATCATATTTCTCTCTCTCTCTCTCTCTCTCTCTCTCTCTCTCTCTCTTTCTCTCTCTCTCTCTCTCTCTCTCTCTCACACACACACACACACACACACACACACACACACACACACACATCACTTCCAGCTCCCCAAGGATTCCTTTAACTCACATTTTTGTTCCAACTTCATGTCCTCCTTTTTTGTAATCTTCTATTTTTCTTTACAACCTAGTGAGTTTGATTAATGCTGTTAATATGCGTATAGGTATAGTGCTATCCACAATAGTATGGCCAACCTACCACAGGCCATATCTCTAAAGAAAAATGACTCTCCCTCCTCCTCCACTGTCAATTGTTTATAACTCCTCAGTTAGAGGTGGAGACTTATGTCTTCTTCCCCCTTCCATTCTGGAATGTTGGCTGGCTTGATCTTCTGTAGGTCTTGTGCAGGCAACCTCAGATACTATGAGTTTATTAGTGCGATGGACCTATCATGTCAATAAGACATTGTTTCATTATAGGACCAGAGTCCTCCCTGATCTCTGATTCTTACAATCTCTCACCTTCTTCTACATGCTCTTAGAACCTTTAGGAAAGCAGGCTGAGCACTCTATATACACTTTTTCTCTGCACTTTGACAAGTTGTCTGTGGGTGAACTACCTTCCACTCACAGAGACGTTTCTCTGATAAAAATAACAGTTCACAAATATATGATCTTAGAAATATGTATCTAGGAAGCAGTTTATTAAATGAGCCCATTTAACTAATTAATAATATCAAGTTCTTACCTAGGAACTATGAGCATACAGGCCATGGGTTCTTTATTATATTTTCAATAGCAGTCACAAGTTTCCACCTGGATATAGGGACATAAATCCAATCTAAAGTGTAGGTTGCTCCCATAACATATATACACTATGGATAAAATTTACTCAATGAATAGTTACTGTTATTCTATCTGACAGAGTTCACAGCTAGGTAAGGCTATGGGATGGCTATTCCTAGCAGTTTTTTAAGTACCTACAGCACTGTGGAAGCTAACCATCAGGGATGAAGTTTGGAGGTCTGTAGCAACTTGATTTCATCATGTCTTGTGACAAAATATTTTTTTATTTTAATTTCCAAGTATCTTGTGTCGATCTTCAGCAATATGGTTTTACCATGAAGTTCTGATGGGCAAGCAAGAGTAATAAGTAATAGTTATTGTTTTGGGGGTCTTTAGGTATCTCCTGGATCTGCCATTCAGGGGGAAGCATCTTAAACTTGGCACTGGCCTTTATATTTAATGCTAAACTCATGTTGTATAATAAAGTTTAAATCCTCTCCCAACTTACTTATTTACAGTCCCACCATCTTCTTCCAATGAAAATCTCTCCCTTTAATTCTCCTTTCCCCCTTCATATCAACTGTTTTTTGTTTGTTTGTTTGTTTTATTTCTCACTTCCTAACAGTTTTTCTTCTTTTCCACAACGACCCCTTTCCAGTGTCCATACTTCCATAGGTAATTAAAGCTGAGGATAAAAGTCTAGAAATTCAAGGCAAGAATCCATATATGAGAACAAAATGTCTTATTTAATTTATCTTGTCTGGGTTACCTCACTCAATATAACTTTTTCCAGTTATATTACTAGCAATATTCACCATTTTAATTTTATTTACAGTTTTATAAAATAACCAAATGATTTTCCAGAGTCACCAAGAATACATATGTAGATGAATTTCTAAATGGTCTTATTAAATAAAACACATGGAGCCAAACATAAGGGTGAAAACCTTAAAGAGATCAGGGAAATAGGGAAAGTCACCAGCCAACCTTACCTCACCAGCTCTGCAGCTTTCAAATGCAAGTTACTACTTCCTGTCTACCCATATCTCTATGCCTTGCTTTTCTGCCATCTGATTTGTTCTCTCCATTCAGCTACAACACTTCCTCTTCCTACCCAGCTCTGTCACTTCCTGTCTGTCTGTACAGATCCCCAGACCTCCCTGGGTAACTAGTTTGGTTATTTAAGGCATGTGCCACCACACCTGGATCTGTTTCCACTGTGGCCTTGAACACACAGAGACCCTGCCTGCCAAGTGATAGGATCAAGGGCATTGCTACTGTTGCCTGACTTCTTTGTTTACTTAAAATGGCTTGCTATTTCCTCTGATCTCCAGGCAAGCTTTGCTTATTAAAGCCCAAATAAAATATCAGCAATACATATTTGAAAAATCAAACAAACGAACGCGTTACTCAATTAATGGTGCTAAGAACTGAAAAGGCACATGTAGGTCTATATCAAGCCTCTCACCTTAAACAAAATCAGTTCATCATCGATTATAAGGAAATTCAAAGCCAACTTTTCTATTTATATTCCACATATGATACCAGACCTAATTTTCGTCAATGATGGGTTGCAACCTGTAAACATGAAATGAATGAACATTTTACTCCCCAAGTTGTTCTTGATCAATGGTTTTTTGTTTGTTTGTTTTGTTTTGTAGTAACAGAAAAACAGACTAAGATACGAAATTACAAAGGTTATCAACTTAAACTATTTGCAATGGCAAAAATCAAAAAGAAAAAGATATGACTAATGATAATGGAGATGTTGATAAAGAGTAACTCATAGTTACTACTTGTAGAAATGACAATTAGTAAGCTATCATTGAAAATTAAATGGATATTTATAAAAAATAAACAGAATTAAGTATGATCCACATGAGACAAAAGATGACTAAGTTTAGGTTAGTGAAACAAATTTAAACTGAGATCATACCAGCTTCAAACCTTTATGGAACAATTGTGGGAATTATGTGTAGTGAAATATCCCAGGTTTTTGAGATACAATGCAAAAAGTGCATTGGAAATCGATAGGGCTGGTAGGATATGGCCTTCCTGAGAATTCTTTACTCATTCTATCCCTTAGGATGCATGGAAATGATTCCAAATTGCCCAAGGTCACTTCTATGGCTTGTGGAAATCTTTTCTTAGTTTTTTCTTTATGGACAGTGCCTCTTTCTTTATGCCTATCATTAGGAACACTTGAACTTTGCTGGGGATGCACTGCTGCTGTCCAGGCAATAATAAAATGCTGAGCAAAATGAGGATTATATAAAATATTAGGACAGCACAGACATCTGTGGTTCTTACATCCTTACAAGGAAATAAAGTATCAAACTCTCATTCTACTGCATTGGCAAAATTATGAGCATTCAATGGACAATGTATCAAAAAGTCCTTTAATATATGGCTTAGTACCTTTAGCTGAATATAGATTTACCCTTCAACATGAATTTCCGAGATATAAGCCAGGACTTTTTTTTAATTTGATGGAGAATCTCTGAGGTCATGGAGTTTTTAATTATTTGTCATGTCACATTAAATAATGTCACTGTGTACAGCTGGTAGTAATAGGACTACACTGTTTTGACAAATTGTACTCATCTGTTCTGTCTTTTGCTTTATGCTAAATTCCTTATGCCACTTAGTCTTTAAAGTATAATTGTCCTTGTGAATTACTGGATTTTAATGTGAAGCTTTCTTTGTGTCCACAAAATGAAATTCCCATTTATTACATGTCTCCCTTAAATGTCCTCATAATTTTTGGCTTGATCAGAGAGTCATAATGACTGATATTCCCCACTGTTCTGAGTGCTCCTGCCTGATAATTGACCACAGTGGGAGGTACTTACAATGGCTATCAGTTCAAGAACAATTAATGTGCAGTAAAGCTTACAAAGGACACAACATGTCTGGAAGGAAGTTTTAGATCAATACAGCTTTTAAGATCTAAATTATGGAGGAGAGAAGGAACACTCATGAAGAGAGAATGCTTGGTCATGTACAAACAAGTATTTACATCATCATAACATGAGCATTACAACAATGTTAGCACAGGAGGAAATCCTGATTTAATTTCAGAAAAGTGTTTTTAGTAATGTATAACACAGAATAGAATGTTTGCAGAGTTGGCAACACTGTGATGACAAGTAGCATTCGAATAAGAAATGAGCCCAAGTATCCGTGTGTTAAAGGCTTAGTTGGGGCTTTAGGGGAGTGATTGGATTATAAGAGCTCTTATGTTAGTACTAGATTAATCCAGTGATGCATTCATAAACTCCTGGCATTTTGTGCAGTGATTAAAACTAGAATATGGGTACTGGTAGAAATAATCAGCTCATGGGGGCTGTGTCTTTAGAGGGTTCATCTGATCCCTGGGTTCATTCTGGCTCTGATTACTAGTCATCATGGGATGAAAAGACTTAATCTATGGCTGATTGTTGTGTCCCCACTTCAGGCTTAAAACGATGGAACTGGACAGTGATGGATTCAAACCTCGAAAAGTGTGTGCTCAAATAAATCTTTTTTAAGTTGATTTTTTTTCTCTTTCAGAGGTTTTGTTATAATGTCAAAAGTTGACTAATGCAATGACTGAAAATAATTACACTAAGTAAAGCTTCAATCCTTTGTCTATACCACGGATTGTTCTTAGAGAATTTTGTTTTGCCAGCCCAATGAAATTTCTATTAAAAAGCATTCAAGAACTAAAAAAGAAGGGAAGAAACCGAAGGTAAAAATTACAGTTTTGATTCAATCAAGTTAAAACTAACTTTAAAAATTTAAGTGTGACAATTCTTGTATTGAAAATAGTGATATTTTGTATAACAATTGGAACATAACGATTTCACTTTTCAATATACTAGGCAACATTGAAGACATCAATTTTCTCAAAATATTTTATTGCAGGGTTCTTTTGGAGTGTATTAAATACTACTTACTTAAAGTCTTATAGTGTTTCTTTAAACTCTGCTCCTGTTTCACTAAAACCCATTTTAAAATAAGTAATCAAGAAAGATTTCTCCAATCAACTAGATTGCTTCAGAGTTAGAATAGTTATTTTATTGTTTTGTTTCCTTGATGCTATTACACGTAATAAATCCCACACCTTTTTTTTCAGGGATAAGATTATTTTGTCAATACATATCACTCATCTTTGAACAACAGTACTAGTCTTGACACTTACTTGAAAAAACACATATCTCTTATACTTTAAAAAATATTAAGAATATTAAAGTGTTTACTATGAAATTCATTTTGTACCCTACAGAATTTTTTTTCAATTTATTAACTAGGCTACCTACATACTCTATTACAACATTAGTATATGAAATAATCTCAGATTACTTAACTTGAATATATTTGAGGAGATATAAAATGCAGGGTTCTTTTAAATATAGGAAGTTTGGGCTATTTTTTTTAAATCAGTGTTTTTGCTGATTTTTTTAAAGGAACAATTGTAAAGTCTGGAAACTGCACCTGTGTGTGTGTTTGTATGATAGGACGAGCAATGGAGCAGCCTAAGCTGAGAATCACTAAAACATTGTTCTTTACTCATGAACTTTTTCAGGAAATCTAATATAATAAGATGAATCCTTCCCTAGTTTTTCATTCCTGAAACTTCTATATAAATAATGTTATTCAGGAAACCCTCACTTAAGAACATTAGTCATTTCTATTATGCAATCTAAAAGACATGTATGTACAAGTACTACTAAGTTAAATATGGAAGAAAATATTATAAAAGCCAGATGACAGAAATACTTTAATGTTTCTCATTTTGTAGATTGTGGAAGTGTTCAGACACATCTATCTATATTTATAGAACGTTTTCTGAAGTACCCGCTCGGAATTAGGTCAAGTATCTGAAGAATGCTTCAGTAGATCACATTGAAATTACCCTAACAACTGAATGATCACAAAAGTCTCATTTGAGTTATGAAATCATAAAACTTTTATAACTACTATTACTTAATAATTATCAAGATTATATATGTTGCACAGACATAATAATTATGTTAGTACTGTTTCATACTATCATACAGCTAACAATTAATTTTTAAAAATTGCAAATTAAAGTGTAGCCAGAGAGTTTCTCTGTGTCCCGCCCAGCCCCATGGTTGGGACAAATCTCTCCCACCTGTGGTCCACAGCCCAGCCGCTTATAAAATTACTCAGATGCTTATATTAATTACAAACTGAATGGCCTAGGGCTTGAGCTTCTTACTATATGGCTCTTTTATCTTAAATTAACCCATTCCTATTAATCTATATGTTGCCATGTGGCCATGACATTACCAATCAGCTGGCATCTAGTTGCTCCTTGGGTGGCATCTGACTTCTCTCCCAACTCTGCCCTTCTCTCTATATCTCTGCTTGGATTTCCCGCCTAGCTCTAAGCTTTCTTGCCATAGGCCAAAACAGCTTTATTTATTATCCAGTGGAAGACACACATATTTACAACATAGAGAAAGACACCCCACAACATTAAGATAACATAAAAAAAATAGTTTACCTTCTCTGACTAGTTGTGAATTAATTTTAAGAGAAGGTAAACTATTTTTTTATATTATCTTAATGTTGTGGGATGTCTTTCTCTATGCTGTAAAAAACTAGTCAGAGTGTGATTGCAGGATGTTTGTATGTACACAGTTTTCTACTTCCTGTTTTCTTATCCCTTATGTAATTCCTGCTACCAGAGTGTGTGTAAAAACTCCCCTCTAATCAATAAGATGTGACAAAGGGAAGCGCATATGGAAGATGCAAATAAATCCTCTAGTCAGTTGATAAGCATTAATTGAAAAGGAGATTATCCAGGTGGTTCTAACCTGATTAAGTAATGCATCAAAGTCAGACCAGCTAATACAGTCACTCTTGGTATTCTCAAAGAAACAATTTGCTTTGAGTTACATAGCTTCAAGTTGCTCTTAGAAAAGCATGTTTCAGAGTGGGATTGCTGAGTCTTGAAGCGGATCAATTCCCAGTCAATGAAATGATTCCCAATAATATTCTGCTGTACTCACATATTGGTGCCTAGCCCAGGGGACATCAGAGAGGCTCAATCCAGCAACTGATAAAAATAGATGAAGTGATCCACAACCAAAATTTAGGCGGAGCTGGAGGAACCCTGCCGAAGAGGGGAAAGAGGAATTTCATGAGCCAGTTGGGTCAAGGACGCCACAAGAAAACCCACAAAATCAACTAACCTGGGCTCATAAGGGCTCACAGAGACTGAACTGAAAACCAGGGAGCCTGCATGGGGTTAGTTATCTCGGGCATTATGCATATATTACAACTATGTAGCTTGGTCCTCCTGCAGGACTCCTAACATCAGGAATAGAGTGTAGCCAGAAGTTTCTATCCCACCTGTTCCCGCAGCTGTTCAGTCCCAAATAAACACACAGAGGCTTATATTAATTGCAAACTGTTTGGCCTATGGCTCAGGCTTAACATTAACTAACTCTTACAACTTAATTCAACCCATTTCTATTAATCTGTGTTTTACCACATGGCTTCGCAGCATTAGCTGTGTTCTGTTATATCTTGCTCCTCCAGCAGCGCTCAGTGTCTCCTCTGACTCCGTCTTCTCCTTGTCTCTCCGCTTGGATTTCCTACCTTGCTCTATTCTGCCTTGCCATAGGCCATAACAGCTTCTTTATTAATCAGTGGTAACAACATATATTCACACAGTACAGAAAGAGCACCCTATAGCATTAGGGGCTGTCTTTGACTCTTTAGCTGGATTTCAGGACCCCTTTCCTCACATTGGATTGCCTTGTCTGCACAATACAAGGGGAGGTGCCTAGCATTGTTGCAACTTTATATGCCATGTTTCGTTGATTTCCATGGGAAGCCTGCCCTTTTCTGAGGAAAAACGAAGGAGAAATGAATGGGATGGGGGGGGGGCAGAAGAGAGATGGGAGAGACTAGGAGAAGAAATAAAACTGCATTCAAGAGGCAGAATTAATAATAATAATAATAATAATAATAATAATGATAATAATAATAATTTCTCAATAAAAAAGGAAAGGAAAGGAAATTTAGCCTCAGGTTTCTTGAAGTTAGCTATAGCTGTATTCTATATCGTCCCTAGTTTGTGATAAGCCTGGGAATTTATTGAACACTGCCCAGATTTTTTATTAATGGCATTGTGGTAATGATTTCACATTGTTTTAAGACATTCAATTTTTTGTTAGCATAAAAATTAAGAATCAAGAAAAAGTTGACATTTAGATATTAGTCATAAATAACCATAATACAAATGATTATCAGAGGTTATGAAATAATTGCATTAGTTTCTTCATTACACATCACATTTGACATGTTTTGAATTCATATATTTATTTGTTGTTGATTATCTACCACAATGTGAGTTCTCTGGAAACATGAAATTTGTTTGACTCTCTGCCATAGCCCTCAAAACTAAATGGTATCTGACATGGAATAATAAAGAATATTAATTTATTATTATGTAAAAATAAGTAAATTCAATACATATTATAAACAGTTGTGTGCAGATTGCCGAAGTGGCCAGAAACAAAACATAAAGGTGGAAAATAATTCTAAAATCTGTTTCACTATAATTATATATTAGCTGAGCTTTCATTTTCACCCCCTTTTGTTTTATTTTGCCTCTTCTTCTCTAAGTAACGTCCTGCTTTCATCACATCATTTTTTTTAGACAAACAACAATGGAAAAGCAGTTCACATGTCATCAGTAGTGGAACACTCTGCCTATTACACAATCCTCCCCCATAACTCAGTCCAATTTACATTCTGCAACTGGTAACCAGTTAAATCAGCTTTGCAACTTGTGTTCTAGTTAAGCAGGCCACTTTCCACCAAACCCCAGAAAATTCACCATTTGCTCACTCCAGTCTCTCATTCTGAATATTTTTCCATTTACCTTTCTTTCTTTATACTTCAAAGTCCAGTTTAAATGCATAAAACTTTTACCAGTTAATTTTTATTGAATTGTAATTTAATTTCTCCTATTTTATTAAAAAAAATCAATCATGTGAGTCAAAAAGGCTCCACTGGATAATTTCAACCCTGTGCTCACACAGGTGACCCTGGTTAAAATCAGTGGGAAAAACCAGAATGACATGAAGAGAAAGGACTGAAGGGAAGGGGACAGATGATGAAAGTTGATGGAGACAGAGATGGTAAAGCCATGCAAGAAATCAGAGTGTTTTTATACTTATGTGAGATTGCCAAAACATATTTAATCAATTAATACAGTAAAATAAAATACTAAATTAAAATTTACAACCTTATAGGCAGTATAATGTAGAAGAAAAGAAAAGAACAAATTTCCAGGACTCATGACTATCCTACTTATGAAGTGATCTTGAAATGTATTCTTTCTGAACTCCTTACACAATTGAAAAGGTAGATAACAAGATTTCCTGCTTCACATTTTGCTTAAATAATAAGTATCTCTTCCTATAATTCCTAGCACACTGTTATTATACATAAATTAATATGTACTTACACCACTCTGCCTCTAAATTAACACAGAACAGAGGATGCCTGCCCCAAGTAAAACCTCTTTGGTGCCTAACTTTTGTCATCTTCCTCAAGAATATAAAAGTTTGGTTGCTCAGTGGGTACAGCATTTACTGGTCATATAGAAGAATAGAGTGGGCTTCTCTGCACTATGATAGTGTCTCACAACAACCTTCTTTACCTCCACTTTCAGGGGTATTGACCTAACTCTTTTGGCCTTCAAGAGCAATGCTTGCTCACGGTGTACATACATATATGCAAAAATATGTATGCAAAATGTTCATACATATAAAATAAACAATAGCAATAATAATAAAATATCTAAATTACTAGAGATTAAAAAGAGAGAATAAAAACTTAATAATAAATCATCAATTACTATAATATTAATAGTCATTGAACATAAAGCTAGTAATTGCAACTAAATCTCACAGAGTTTACATCTCCATTTTCATCATAAACACCCACACACTTTAAAGTGCCATGAAATAAATGGCCAAAAATGTTTCTTTAATTTTTGGTGTTGTTTGGGTTAAATCAGTACAGATTATTAAAGAAATACCATTGAACTCCCAAATCTAGAACAATATAAAACCTACTGCAAAGATATATGAGGTATTTTGTTTAGTTACAGATGAAGAAGTATATCTTCTTTTAATCTGTATTTATATAACACATAATCTAGGGCTTTAGATATAAATATGCAGTTATGATAATAATATGAACTGTACTTTTGTAAGAGGAAAATTGGGAACATTGAATAAACCTTCAAAATATTTTTTCATAGCCTTTTCAGATTACTTTTCTAAAGCCATGATTATCCATGAATTACTGACATTTGGAAGGTTTACATGCTGTTACAAAAACAAATACAAACAAGGACTTCTTAGGAAGTACTTGATCTATTAGATGAAAAGTCCTGCTGGTTTTAATTGTTTTAAATTCAAGACAGCAGCACTTGGTACTGAGAAGTAGAAAGCCCACACAGTGTGGAGACTCTAAAGGCACCGTCCTCTCCTCCTCACACATGGAACCCCTGCAAACTTCATTAAGAATAAAAGTATTCAATAATTTAAGAAAACCCTGCCCTTCACAGTGCTTTGTGTAGGACAAAACATTATTTGTAAAAGCTATGACACTTTTCTTAATCAACTATACTACTTCTAGTGTGATGCAAGTTGATGGTTAATAGTGTGAGAATTAAATCAAATAGACTCAAGGGATTTTTACTTTCAATATGGAAGAAGATGTGATATATTTATTATTTATTGTATTTCTGAGTGCTGTTTAAATATAATTTAAGATTTCTGTCCCAAAGCTTTTCCAGATTGTGAAGAATATGTAAGTAAATCAGTTATAGCAAAACACAGGTATTTAAATAAATATTTAAATCATTAAGTTGGACAACTTTAGAATAGTTATGATAAATGCTAAATATATGTCTACCCCATATATCTATATTTCTATATATCCATTCCATTACCTATTCAATAACTTCATATGAAAATTATATTTATTATATAGATGAAATCTCAAATAATTTGACAATTTTGCCATACTCTAAAAGGAAAAGTTCAATACTATATGGCACAAATTAACCCCACAAATTTATCTAGCTTAAATGAAATAAAAACAAGTTTCTGAAGGAAATACTTTTATATCACATGAATAATCCTGAAGTCTATTAATGAATAAAAATAAGAATAATTCAGGGAATATTATTTAAAAATTAGAGAAGAAATTTTATTAAAGAGGAAGAAATTACTTTGTGCTGAATAATAGAAAATGGGCAATTCATTATGTTGGTTATACACATGGAATATGGAATGAGACTGAAATCAAATGGATATATCCCTGGCACTGTGGTACATATGCTGTTGAGACTGAGGACTACTGAATATTCGTGCTCTTGAGTTTACTCACCTGTAAAATCTGGGCAACAATGGTGATATTTTATGAGGAGAGGAGCCAATATATTGTAAAGAATCATATCATTTTTGGGAGATTCTTCATATACTTAAAAGTGTGAAAAACATAAATGCTAAATTTGAGAAGAAACAAGAGAAAAAAAGACAATTTATTAGAAAAAGTGAGGCACTCCATTCAAAAAATTGCTAAATAAAATTGAAAGAGTAATAAAATACAGAAGATGGTGATAGAAAGTAAATGTGATGTATATGTAAATTTCCAAATGCAAAGGAAAGAAATGTAGATGATTCCAGAAAAAAAAAATCAGCAAACCAGGGACCTACACAGCCAATTTGCAAAATAGGATTATGCTAGACTCTGTAAAATTCTGGAAAACTCTCTTAGAAGAGGATGATGACAATCTAAATGCCTGGGTGGAATGTTAAGTAGTGAAAATATGTTTGTTGTAAGAGAAACCTTAAACTTAAAGCAATGCCAATGTGGGAATAAAAAGGGCTGGTTCTCTGGATGTAATAAAGAACCTGTTAGAAACCTGTAGTAAAGTTGCAATCACTAATCACAGCATAAAGCAACTTGGAATATGGTTTTTAGCATTTTTAAATTGTTCTTACTAGATTCAGAAAATCAGAAATGAAGATTTTTTATGCAGAATTCTACCAAGTCAAGATTATGCTTTTACAAACATGTACTCCTTCCTACATGATAATGAATTAGAGACATAGGTGGGATTTATATAGCTTTATTTAATGTCCTCTAAAATTACACATATACAATATGTTTAAACACTCATTCCATTGAAGGTCTATAAAAAATTAACCATTACTCATTCCTCATGAAGGTAAAGTTAGAGATGTTATAAAGAATTCCTTTCCCATATTGTTACACACCCATTTCTTCCCATTTCTATTACCAGCACCTCCTCAACCTTAACACTGAATTTAGGAATCATTTTCTCCTGTCTCGTCATCCCAAACTCCCACAGCCCAAGCTTTCACCACAGCAGGTGGCACATTAAAAAGATTTGTGCAAATATATCCATCATCTCCAAAAGAGAATTTTGGCAAAATCAGAAAGCTAAATCATCTTTCAAAATGGGTGTCTAAAACATATTTTGTAAATAGAATTCTGTAAGAGTTCTTACTGAATTTCTGATTAAATTAGCAAGGCACATGAGTTGTTACTGTTTATCTAATTGTATATTCAAATACCTGCCTCCCCAATCCAGAAAATAAGAACCCATATGTCCTCTTTAAAGGTGTTAAAAAAATAAGCCCTATTATATTTTAGTGTGAGTATATAACAATGTTTTGTGAGTTTTGTCTTGTTTTTGTTTTGCTTTGCTCATCAAAGACAAAGTTGATATGTGAACAAATTACTGACATCTTTAAACAAACACATATTTCAAATAGTATGATGTTAGCACTTCATGAAAGATTTTGATCCAAAATGTATTATTATGTATTGATGTGGATGGGTGGGCACAGAGCAATGGGGCCAGTGAATGGGAATATATATACATATACTTTATCAATTGTAAAAGTACTGGCTAGAAAATATCTTTTAAGTTGAAAATTGAATAAATAACAAACACAAAGCAATTCTAACATTTAACATTTTAAAGTCTGTAGTATATAATCAGAATAAGTCCTACTGGAAGTGTGTGTGTGTGTGTGTGTGTGTGTGTGTGTGTGTGTGTGTGTGTGTGCGCGTGCACACACGCGTATGTGTGTGTAAATGTTGGTATGTACATGTTAACACAAGTGCAAACAAAAGACAGAAGAGGGTATCCGATCCTCTGGAATTGGAATTATAGGTACTTGAGAACCACTCACATAGGTGATGAAAATCAAATTCAGGTCCTCTGGAAGAGCAGTGTGTATTCTTAACCATTGGACTATCTCTTCAGTATAATTATAACTGTTAAAAAAAATACTTTAAAAATAACTCCTACACCTGATAATCACTTTCAGCAAAATAGCAGTAAACAAAATTAACAGATAAAATTTGGTAGCCTGTCTACATATAAATGACAAACTGAGAAGAGAATCATGGAAACAATAACTTTAACAACAAGCTCATATAATATAAAATATCTTGGGGTAACTCCAACCAAGCAAATGAAAGACTTGAATGATAAAAACTTTAAGACAATGAAGAAAGAAATTGAAAATGATATCAGAAGATGGAAAGATCTCTCATGCTCATGAATTGATAGGATTATAACAGCAAAACTGGCCACCCTACCAATAGCAATCTACAGACTCAGTGCAATATCCATCAAAAATCCAACATAAATCTTCACAGAACTTTCAAGGACAATTTTAACCCAAATGTGAACACACAAAATCCAGGATAGAAAAATGAACTGAATAATAAAAGTACTGCTGCAGGTATCACCATCCCTGATCTCAAACTGTACAGCAGAGCTACAGACACTTTGATCAACAGAATCAAATTGAAGTCCTAGACATAAGTCCACTAACTTTATGAACATCTACTTTTTGATAATGGAGCCAAAACACACTCACTGAAAAAAAGACGCCATCTTCAACTAGTGGTGATGATCAAACTGGATGGCTGCATATATCAAAATGGATACATTCTCATGATCCTGCACAGAACTAGAATTCTAAATGGACCAAAGACCTCAACTAAGATCAGATACACTGCAACTAATAGAAGAGAATGTGGCAAATATTCTTGAACTCATTGGCACAGGAAAAGACTGTATGAACAGTACAGAGATAGCAAAAGCAATAAGAACAATTAATAAATGAGACCTCATAAAAGTAAAATGCTTCTGTATGACAACACCAGACAGGGTACATAATGAGATAAGATTTTTTAAGTGTACATTCAATAAAGGGCTTATTTCTTTATATATATATATATATATATATATATATATATATAATCATATATATATGTGTGTGTGTGTGGGTGGGTGGGTGGGTGGGTGGGTGTGTGTGTATGTATATATATATATATATGGAACTAAAAAAAGGATATCCAAAAACCAAATAATCCAATTAAAAATAGGGTACAGATATAAACAGATAATTTCAGAAGCCATAACACAAAAAGCTGAGAAGCAAAGAAGTGTTCAATATCCTTAGTCATCAGGGAAATGCAACCCAAAACAACTTTGAGATTTCATCTTACACCAATCAGAACAGACAAGATCAATAAAACAAATGACACCTCATGCTGGCAAGGATATTGTGCAAAAGGAACACTTATACATTGCTAGCAGTAGTGCAAGCTCATGCAACCTATATGAAAGTTGGTGTGGTGGTTGAGAATCAATCTACCTCAAGATCAAGTGCTACCATGGTTGGGCATATACCTAAAGGACAGTTCACCTACTACAGAGACACTTGCTCAACCATGTTCATTTCTACTATGTTCATAATAGCTAGAAATTGGAAACAGCCTATATGTCCCTCAACAGATGCATGTATAAAAAAAATATGTTCTCTTTACAACTGGCGTTTTCCTCAACTGTTAAAATAAGAAATCATGGAATTTGCAGGAAAATGCACAAGCTAGAGAAAATCATCCTGAGTGAGATAACCAAGACTCAAAAAGACAAATATGATATATATTCCTTTATATGTGAATGTCAACTGTTAAGTCTTTGATAATCAAGCTACAGTCAATGAAACCACAGATGTTAGGAACAGAGTAAGGGACTACTAGTTTGGGAGGGTTAGATCTCCCTAGGATAGGAGAAATAGAATGAAGTGATGAATGAGTGGCTGGTAGAGGGAATAGGTGGATGTGGCAGGGAATACATGAGAGGCAGCTAAAGCTAGGCCAGTTGAGTGGCAGTATGAAAACCTAATATTTTAGAAGCTTCCTAAAAATATACATATATAAAGATGATCTAATGGAATCACCAAGCAACAAGGAATACAGAGCCCGATCTGGACATTTTTCATCACCAAATGAAGACTCCAGTTCCTGGAATATGTAACATCTAACTGAGGCATGGGCCAAAGGAGCCCCATGGAAACCCCTAAACAACTTAGTCTATGGACAAGGGTATTGGTAGCTCTACAAAAGTTGGCAGTCAGGCTCTATTGCTCAAGATAACACTTACATAGTTCAAGGAACATGCTAAGATCAAGTTGGTGCCTACCTAGAGCCTTCACCACTGTGAACTAACTAGTGTTCATGTTACTAGAAGAGACTAGATACTAACTAGTATTCATGATGCTCTGCACACCAGAAAAGAAAGGTAAACACCAATCCAGCTACAACCCTCTCTGATCTACAATGGTGATCTGTCTGCAAGATGCACTGGAGCATTAGTGGTACAAAGCTTGTGGGAATAATAAACCAATATTTGCTTGTATTTAAAGCCCATTCCATGAGATGGAATCCTTCCCTGAGAGTGCTTGTGGGGCAAAGAACCTGACGCAAGATAGACCAAGGATGTAGCACTGCCCTATTAAAGGAACATAGCCATAAAATGACTCATAATGACATTCTGCTATACACATAGATCAGTGTTTTGTTCAACCATCATCAGAGAAACTCCCCCCGCCCAATGAAGATGAGAACAAGCATAGAGACCTATAGCTGACATCTAGGAAGAGGGTGGGAGACCTTATCATACTCAGTTCTAAGTCAGATGTCTTCGTCAAGTCCCTCCCCTCAGGGCTCAGGAAGCCCTGCAGATGAGAAGGAAGAAAGATTGTAAGAGCCAGAGGTGATGGAGAACACCAAGGGAAAAAAAAAAACCTTCTAAATCCAGCAGGACCAACGCACATATGAACTCACAGACTGGCAGCAAGCACAAGCACAAATCTGTACAGATTTGTGTCAGGTGGACTTCCAGCAGTGGCAAGGGAGGCGGACATAAGCTCTTATCCCTAACCCAGACGCAATCTCCAATGGAAACCACTCACCAATGAAAAATTTGTTTTCTCCAATGAGTTTCATACACACCACTTTTAAATGCAGGACCCAAGCACAGCAGTACACACACACACACACACACACACACACACACACACACACACACACAATCAATCAATCAATCAATCAATCAATCAATGGAAGTTTTGGAGGATTTTTGCCTCAAAATGCTTTATCAGGTTCTTTTTCTCTCTCTTTCTCCTTACAGGTCTTTAACATACATACTGTGTTTTCTGGTTTTACATTTTTAACAGGATTTCTGTGTGTGAAAATATGTTAATTTTTCTTGTGCTTTTTTCTTTGGTTCTTCTGTTTGGGTGGTTGTTTCGTTTTATTCTGGTTTGTTTTTATTTTATCTTATTTTACATTATTATTATTATTATTATTATTACTATTACTATTTTACATGACTGGCTGCATTCTAAGTGGAGAGAGAAAGAAAGGGTGTGGATTTGGGTGGGTGGGGAAGCAGGAAGAGTCAAGGAAGAGTTAGGGGAGGGGAAACTGTGTTCAAAACATATTGTATAAAAATATATTTTGAATTGTAAAAAAAAATCACTTTATTAGCACAGCCTCTTCTAAGTAACTGACTGCAGATATACCGTGACCTTTAATGCCTGATACTCTTTCATTGTCAGAGAGCCACTGGATTCCATTTCTTACTCCCAGACATGACATGGGCAGGGGAAACATACATTATGGAAAAGGGATTTCCAAGTTGTCCTCCCAAGACAATCTTAGGAAAAATGAAGGAAGGCCACATTAGGATAAACCTTCCATAGGTCTACAGCAGACCCATTCTGAGTACCTAGAAGAAAGCTATTAAGACAGCCAATGAATAAACTACCCATGGACAGGAAAGGAATCATAGAAAAAACAACTGGAGGTAAAGCTTTCACACAGTTCAACCACGATGGAACCATCATAACTCCCAGGACTTTGAACAAAATGTCTTGATTCATCAACAGAACAAAATCTGCCTCAGTCCAAAGTTGTTCTATTTCTGTCCAAGACTGTGTAAATTCAAGACCTGACTGTTTTCGAGTCATGTAATGATCTCTCACAGTCCTACAAATGTTTCAGGAGGTGAAGACTATCAGCCACCAAACTATATAACTGAAATTATGTGTCACTGAATCAAAATTAACTAGTCAGCAAAGAAGCAAGGGAATGTTAACTATGAAAAATTCTTCCAAATAATCTAGACCTACATGGTTGTTGAGAGTTATCAAATGGGGCAGTAAACATTAGTAAGACATGTTACTTATGTTTACTGAACAGTTTAAGTAGACACATGGAAATTAGGAAAGATGTGTGAATAAAACTGCTAAAAATAAAACCTACAGATACTAACATGAGAATACATTGAATTGGACTAACTTCAGAGAGAGGTAAGATCTCATAATGAAAGCAATTCAAAAAATGTGTGCTAGTTTTTAAAGAAAGAGATAAAAAAATAAACTAAATTACATATGGATTGGCTATCATCAAAGTGTCTTGTGTTAGAGGCTGAGTCTATAGGGTGACAGTACTGTATTTGATGAGGCTTTTAGTAGGTGGGACCTGTTTTGAGATCTCAAGATATTGTTTGGTGTGCTACATCAAGGGGATTTGAGTTAGCAGTCCTGTGATGTCTTGGCATGCTAAGGAGACAGTTGAAAATTAAAAAAAAAAAAAAAAAAGCACATCTGACCTCTCTCCACATCTGTGGCTTACTGTGTGAAATTTGATCCCATTCTCACACATATCCCCACCACGGAAATTCACCATAAGATGTCACAGTAGAGAAGGTACTTGCCATAATGGACCTAAGGCAAACACCATGCTCATGAGCTCCCAGAATTGTGAGATAGATTAACCTACTCATTAAGGTAGGTGTTTCAAGCATTTCATTATAGAGTGGTAAAAATCTGAGATGCTCATTATGCTGTAGGTAGGAAAAAATATGTAAAATTGAATATAGTAATATACCATTCCTCTTCCTTTTGAAAAAATTTTTGCTATTCAAGGTCTTCTCTGCTTTTATTACATATTAGAGTTAGAGGATAAATTTCTGTTAAAAAGTGAATTGTGGCAGGTATATAACATTTTTAATTCACTGATGAAAATTGGGAAGAGTTAATAACTTTATTATATTCTGATTTCTAATCAATGAAGATCATATTTTTTTAATTGCATCTTCTTTAGAAATGTTTCGTAGTTTTTAGTGTGCAGTAGCACACTAGACTGTGTTAGGACAAGGCTGAAATACTTCAAGTTTAAAGTTTTAAATAGTAGTGACTTTTGCATTTATAACCACCTGTTAATTGTGAATATGAATATAATTTTATATTGCTATTATAACCCTCACATTCCTAAACATTATAGATAATTATTGTTGTAGGTGCTCCTGAATTTTAAGCATGCTTCATCCTGTTATTTTAAAATGTGATGTTTTATTGCTTCCTATTCAGTCTGTATACATGTTGTCCACGTTTCTTGACTTTTTTTATTCTCACTAAAATTGCATATCTACTACTAAATAAGAGAGGATGGTGAAGATAACCTGTCTTGCACCTAAACTCAAAGGGGAAACAATCAGTCTCTATCTGTAAGTTTATGTTACATGTTCATTTGCATATTTTTCTGTTACAGTTTAAAATGTTTGCTCCTCAGACATGTTAAAGCCCAACATGACATTTTTTTTAAAAAATAGGATCTTTGCAAATGATGAGATTGGTTTATGAATAGCAAGCCTAATTTCTTTCATCACTGCCCTCTTACAGAGGGAAATCTGGATGCATAATAGATCTTCACAGGGAATAGGCTATTCAAGGTAGAAGAATAGTCGACTAAGAGAAGAAGCTTCCAGAAACTATGAAAGTTGTGTGGAAACCACCCCAGCACCACCCTACTGCAGGCCTAAAAAAGAATCAACTTTTCACAAGCCAGTCATTTTGAAACTCATTTAAATCCCCAGCCTGTGGTTCTCAGTGAAGGCAGGTCTGGTAACTAATGATGCTTCCAGGCTGAGGCATGAAGAGTATTTTTGTATTGCCACCTTGCTAATAACTCTTATCAAAATGGAATGTTGAATTTTGCCTAACAGTTATTTCCTATTAAGTTGGATATAGTATTTCTTATACTTGCATATGTAACTGAGTTGACTGATTTTGAAATGATAGCCCAAATTTTTTTTTTCTAAGATAAATGCTACTCAGCCCCAATACATGTTCCCCTTTTACATGAAGAACTAAATTTGGTTTTTAAATATTTTATTCATTTTACATACCAACCACAGATCCCCCCCTCTCATCCCTCCTCCCACTTTCCCCCACCTTCTCTCCCCGCTCCACCCTTTATCCCTTCCTCCAATACTGTAAGCTCTCCCATGGGGAGGACAGTTAAGCCTGGTACATTCAGTTGAGGCAGGAGCAAGCCCTTCCCTGCTTTATTAGGAGTGAGCAAGGTGTCTGACCATAGGTAATGAGATCCAGAAAGCCGGCTCATGCACCAGGAATAGATCCTGATCACACTGCCAGGGGCCCCTCAAACAGATCCAGCTACCCAACTATCTCCCATATGCAGAGTCTAGCCTGATCCCAGGCAGGTTCCACAGCTGATGGTATAAAGTTCATGAGTTCCTGTGAGATTGGTTCAGTTGTCTCTGTAGATTTCCCCATCATGATCTTGACTCCCCTTGCTCATGAAATCCCTCTTCCCTCTCTCTGACTGGACTCCCAGGGAAAAAAATTAAAAATTTTAATTAATAAATAAATAAATTACCATAACTCTGTAATACACCTTAAGATCTGAAATTGTAATCCCACCAGCATTGTTCTTGGTGTTAGAGATTATTTTTAGCTATCTAGGGTGTTTTATGTATGTATGTATTTTTGTTCCTTGTAAATTAAAGCATAGTTTTATGTATTTCTGTAAAGAATATGATAAGGATTTGGTTTAGATTGCATCAAATTTATATATAGTATTTTGTTAAATGATTATTTCCCAATAGTTCCCTAATTGCTGGGGACAATAAATATTTTTGATATATTTATAAAACAAATTAAGTTTGCCAAAACTATATTTATAGGCCTTTGTAACTGTCTCTTTATTGTCAACATAACTACAGAGAGGAGTTGTGTAGTCACTATTTTCGGGTAGTAGAAATCTTCTCACTATCTACCGAAGTCAAAAGTTATTCGGTTTTGGGTAGCACTGAGGTGTTTATGCACCTGGCAATGTCATCACTGCCTCTAATATAGTCTGACCTCAGGTGAAGTATTTAACAAATACCGGTGAAATAGTTATGTATTTTTTCCAGCAAAAGTGTTTAGTCTTTCCCTATTACTTAACATTTAAATAAATAAACCGCAACATCATTGATGGTGTTAGTGCCCTGAAATGCATTTAGAATTTCAAAACTATAGTTACACTAATTAAGTTGCCTAAGAGTCATACCAAACTGCATTTTGACTGTAATATCAATGAAAATGCAGAAGAGCTAGCAACAGAATATTAAGTATTTGTTATGAAATACAAAGGTCAATGATATTATATTTAGTCACTAGAATTCTGTGAAATATTTATTTCAATGCTCTACACAGAATTAGTGCAGAACAGAACTTTAGAATGAAAAATAACTGCAATAGAGCATAGTATTATTTAATTCTTTTTTATATCCATTTGTACAACATTTGAGAAATGAGATGGCTATAAGTATATATAGATGTAGGTATACAGATCTACTATATGTGAATACATATGTATACAGATACCAAAAATTATTCGTGTTTATTTTGGATGATTACTTTTGTATTTGCTATTTTATTTGATATGTCATTTATATTTTAATGATTGAATTTGTAACATTTAGCATGTTTGTTCATTAATCAGAGTTATAGACATCACCTCTGTTTTATAAAGATAAAATGTACTGGGAATAGAGCTCAGTAGCAGAGCGTGTGCTCAGAATATGTGGGACCCTAGGTTCAATCTCCAGCACTAAAAGAAAAGTAAGTAACTAGAATTTCAATCCTCAATTGTTTTTCTAAATTGATATGTAGAAAAACACATTAAGCTAATCATGTGTTTGGACAGTTACTGGCAGAACTCACTGGTATATTTCAGATAATCTGCTTAATGTGGGAATTTTCAGTCATTTTAGTATTACACAATCTGTCTTCCAGCCATCCCATGAAAGAGGTTTCCACTTTTGAAGAAAGGCCCTTGATTTATCTTAGAAAAAAATTGAAATAGCTATTACTTTTTAACAGGTTCCCTTTCCCCTTTTGCTGAGTATTCATTTGAGGGGTTCCATTGTACTGTATTTCTGTATTTTGTCAGAAAGTGCACAAAAGGATTTATTATATTAAAAGTTCTTTGCCTTTAGTAGGTATTCTTTTGAGAACAGACTAGTGAACTGAGATTTTTTTTTCTCCAATCAAGTTCCACAGTAAGGGAAAGAAAAAAGGAAAGAACAAAAGATTAGAGAAAAAATAGAAATGCTATTATCTTGCAAACCAGGTTTCTGGTTACAGCATTATTGTTTTAATGTCCTTCATACACTAAAAGAAAGCTAGTCAAAGACTCAAAATCAACTTTTTCCTTAGTTTTATGAATTCTCAAATGTTCTTTAGTAGAATAAAATAGAAAATTCTTCCTTTCCTGAAACCTAGCCAGTAATACTCTCTCCAACTCTAACATGGAGCCTGGAGTTCAAATCCCAGCATTGCCGCTGTGGGCTGTGCCATTTGGACGAGTTCAAAGGCTCACCGGTACCTCAAACTATTTATATGTCAGAAGTACATGATCACTATAACCATTTTACCGATAAATGCTTGAGGTGAGGAGTAAGGCACATTGCTATTAAGGTATCGATTTTTTCCTAACTCACTAGTAATATTCAAAGTGTAACTATCATTACATCTCTAGTACTAGGTAGCAGTTAACTTTATTATTCATATTAGTATTTATTAAAATTAGATTAAGAATTTTTTATAAAACCCACTATAGTGTTATAGGATTGAGTTTTTAGATACCTTATATTGATCTAGTAACAAAAAACAGTTATGTAGCAAATATTCAATGGCATTGGCAAGATAATCTTTTTTCTCTATAACCAAGACTGCATTCATTTCTCTATACTCATGCTTAACATTCATATAAAGTTTTTAGATAAGTCAAATAGGAATTAATAGGAACTAGTGAATCTCGATAAACTGGATCTTTAAATATTTAGCATTTACAAAAATAATATATACTGGCCACCAAGTATTAAAGCAATTCAAGAAACTTATTTAACTACTAGTAATTAAAAGCAACAATTCAAATATTTGTGTATATTACATATTTAGAGAAGTTAAAATTAAGAAAATTTAAACATGATTGGATATTTTAAACTTCTTATTGATAGCCATAAATTCAGTGTACATTTTTCACCCTTTGGGATATACATATTTACATATGATAATAAGTATATTATCATAGACATTATCATATATCACATATTTGCATATATTAAATATATTATTTATATGTGATAGTATATGTATGTATATATGGTAAACTTATTTCAATACATACACATGCAGATTTTACATTTTTATTTACATTATTTCTTTAAGATAAAAATAATAAAATCATTGAATCAAAATAGAAAATTGCATAGCTTTTTATGTATTTCTTCACATACTTTTAAAAAGACTTTGAAAGGGCAGTTTTAAGAACTCAAGTCAGTAATATTTTGTAAATCCTTACACTCTTTCATTATGAGAAAAACATGCTATTTAACAAACAACATAGCATTACATCCTTAAGATACATTTTAATTTTAAATGAAGGTGATCATCTTTGTACTAACAGTCTATTGCCTTCTCTTCTGCAGTTTTTCTGGTTTGCACAACCCAGTGGCAGGTAATATCTTAGGGGCAGCTTCATCCCATGTAGCTGGAGTTCTTTGATGAGTCTTCTTTGTGATATTCAACAGAGGCTCAACTGTACTTTGTGTCATTAATCTTCCATTTAGGAATGGACTTTTGTACTAAATCTGTTTATCTTTTCATTCAGAATGCAAATCCCTAATTGGCCAGTAAAAATTACCTGAAATTTTGTCACAAAATAGATGCTTTTCTGATAAATCTGATTCTAAAGTCTTAGTCCTCTACCTAAGCCTTTGGATATTATTGTGCTTTTTCTCTTTCTCCAGGGCATACTATATTCTTATTTTAGTATTTTGTTATGTGCATTACTTTAGACACTTTCCTAAACAATTTTAGCACCATTACTACATTTCTGAAATGTATACATTGGTATGAAATGTATAAGCATGTATTCATTTGAAGCTTATAATTTTCAGTTAACACAATATATGGTGGATTTACTCATATTAATACAGTTTTTAGAGATCCATTACTTTTGATGCTGTGATCATTTCCTTGGAACAGATGCAACATTATCTTTCCTTAATTATTCTGATTAGTATTTAAGCTGTTTAGTTGCCTTTTTGTTTTACTACCAAGATAGTTTACTCTGACTACTGGAATGCACAGTTCCTTGTACAGGAATCAATCATTTTTTTCACATCTGCATAATGATGGCAAATGTTTCATTGTAATGCTTTCAATAGTTCAAAATTAGTCTTTAAAATTTTTGCCAGCATTATTTCCAAGAGCTGGATATAATGATTTTATTTCTATGCAGTGTTTTTTCAACAAGTATTGTTGTCACACTTAAGTATCAGGATTGAACCAAGAATCTCATGCATGCTAGGCAAGCTCTCTACCGCTAAACTATATCTAGATTGTTTTCCAGATAATTCCTTGACGTTATAGCATAGCTTTCTTTCATTTATATAGAATTATATGATGCAGATTACTACATAAAGATGTTTCTTTAGGTCTCAGTTTTGGTGGTTCCAAGGCATGTCTGACATCATATCACTGCTGGTAAGGACCTCATAGATGATAGAATTATAGTAGTACAAGGGTAGGCAAGATAGAGAAGTCATATCTCCATATAGAAAGTCAAAGACTAATTAGGGACCAGTCTTACTTTTATAAGAATGTACTTTTTAATCATAAGACCCTTAGAATTCCTATTGCAAGGATATTCAAGGCTACCTCTCATATATCCTAGGACCTCACAATAGGCTCTATCTCCATAAGATTCCATAACTATTACCAATATCAACCCCTTGAGGTCAAATTTCTGACACATGAACCCCTTCAAGACAAACCTTATTTGCACCATAGGAACAGAAGAATAAAATTAGTAACAGTGTGAATAATACCTGAAATTTGCTGCTAGGGGAGCTTGTAAGTGTTCTTACAAACACTGATACCAGAAGTAATACATTAACTCGCTTTATTTACTATTCCATTACACATATATATTTTAAGCATCATATTATATACTACAGAAGAATCAATAAGGGTATTTTGAGAAGAACTGACATTAAATTTTTTAAAAGCTCCTCTGTGTTTTTGAAGAAAATATTCATAGATAAAAATATATTTTAATATACTTCTAATTACACAGAAATAGTACTTTTGTAAAGCAATTTTTCCTTTCTTAAGAACGTTCAATGTTTTCATTAATGTCTCCTAGACAAAGAGAAGTTTTGAAGTGGTAGAACTATAAACATGTCTCTGCACATTCTGTACTTCACACCATTCGGTGCCTCCAACAGACTCACCTGGCTCTTTGAACAGGTCAGCTCTTTGAATGGTGTTTTCCCTTTTAAATTTTGAATCATTGGGCAGCAGCTTTGCTGTTATGTAAGCCACTTTCATCGTGACACCTATAGAGAACCCAGCTTTGTATGTTTTATAGCCATCTCTATTATATCTTTACCATTTTCCTTCTAAATAATAGAAATCCAGAATCACAATCAGTAATTTAAATACAAAAGCATGTTAGTCAAGTCATGAATCTGTATTTTCCCTTTGCACTAATTTTTGAGCTCAACAGAAGAAACTTGCATCTGAGAATGTTTACCATAAAAAAGTAACAGTCTATTTTTTTAATGCTTGATATGGGTTGTGGTAATTTTTAACCATCAATACAAAATTCACAAAGAAATATTATTATTCTATGAATTAAAGTAAATAACATGTATCCATATCTACCCACTTAGTGCAGGAAGGCATATGTAAGTGGATTATTATTTAAGATTCCTCTTATACTCTATCTTGGAATCCTAGGCTCTCTCTCTCTCTCTCTCTCTCTCTGTCTTCTCTGTCTCTCTGTGTCTGTCTGTCTGTCTGTCTCTCTCTCTCTCTCTCTCTTTGTGTGTGTGTGTGTGTGTGTGTGTGTGTGTGTGTGTGTGTGTGTGTGTGTGTATTGGTGTATGTGTTTTTGACCAGTCAGTTGGTGAAAATAGGGTTTTGAAGTGCTAGAAATATATTGGAAAGAATCTGTAGCTTTATATCTAAGAGTATTTGTTTTTGATAATGGGTACACCCAAGTTGATGTATATAAGTTTTGAATTCTCATATCCCTCTGATCACTTGATCACTATGCAGTGACTTTCTTTTTCTAATTCTAATTAGGTAATTGATTTTGACTTTTGGTAAATGGGTCTGGTCTACCATTGTTGACTGAGTGTCTGGGTCTATATTTGCTATTACCAAATTTTAGCACGATTTGGTTAAGTTGGTGGATGCTTATTTGTATAGAAACAATTTTAACACACAGCATTATACTTAATCTTGTATTTTAGCCTCCACAGTATTTACTTTTGGTTCCTAAATGAACAGCTTTATTCTTTTACATCTTTCATTAACTTTGCTACTTAACAGTTTTCTGTAATTATTTTATTTATGTTCAACCTTGAATATGTGCTATGAGACTCAATTAGGTCATTTTTTTCTATTATTGAAATAATTCTTATCTAGAACAATGATATTCATTGTAATGAGTTATCCTTAGTGATAATACAATAGCTACAAAAGTTCATTGCCAAATATGAAGCACTTTAGAAACAAAAGAATTATAATTGAAATTTCTCCAAAGCAGGTAATTATAGAGTATTATTAAAAACTAATTTAAGATTAATTTCATTATACCTGTAATCTATATTCATTTTAATGAAGCCAGCTACATAATATGTGACTTTAATATGGAATTAATTATTTTTATTACTTTATTTATTTTACCACAACTTTATGCTTCTGAAATTATTTATCCTTATGAATCAGTCAAACATAATGGACTATATCACAAGCTTCACAACAAATAGAAAACATGATAAATATTTTTCTTTTCCTATAGTCATTTTATATCTACTCCCTTTACCATCATGCTCTCTGGGTTCTTTAGACTGCCGGAGTAGTGCATATCAATTATATCAAAGCACTTCATCTCCCTGTTTTCTGATTTCACATAAGGATTGAAGAGTCATAAGATTGGATTTGGACAACAAAGAGTAACAAAAGACTTTCTGCTTTTGCTAACCCCAGAGCAGCCATATCAGATCTTGGATTCTCTGTGTATTACTCACATCTTGACATTCAATCCATAAGGAAATTTGCAGTTAATCCATTTAAGAATGAATTTATTTTAACTAGGATCTTCATAGGTATAAGGATGTCTTATACATAGTCAAAGATTGTCTCAAAGATAAATTAATTGTCATTCTCTAAAAGCTATGAATGAAAGTGGATGCAGATTAATTACTTGCCAAGATATGAAACATGATAGAATTTAATTATGTTTCTTTAAAAGAAAATCATGTTATCTTTAGAATTTACCCTGAGATTTTAAAAAATGGAAATTTACTTCTTTGATATAGACAGAAAAAACACTGGCACTATTGGAGACAACATTTACATTACAAGTGTATCAGAGGAAAAAGAGCTTCATTTAAACCAGTCCTAGCACTTGCCAAGCCATGTAAAGAAGATCACAAGTTACAGAACATGCTGAGCTAAATAGTGAGGTAGGGGCAAGTCTGAACTACCTAGTGAGACTCTGTCTTATGTAAGTAAATGGATAAATGAATAAAAATTCATTCAAATCCTTTTTCACTTTCATGTAGAAAAGAAAATGATATAAAATAATATCTGGGCTTGGAAGATTGCTCAGGAATTAAAGTACTCACACGCAAGTTTGAGGACTGGAGTTCCGATCTCCAGAACTGGCATGTGTATGGCCACACACCTGTAACTGCGGACACAGAGGATGCCCACAGCAAGCTGGCTATTCAGATTAGCCACCTCTGTAAGAAGTGGGTTAGATCTGAGTGGTCATATCTCATTTACTGAAGTGGAAATGCAACCAAGAATGAGAGACCATCCTGAGCAGTTACGTGAACTTTTTATATTCTTTCAGAGAAAGTGGGGGACATGGAGCATCCTTGGACTTTATGATTTTCCTGCCATTTTTCTGAACTTCTGCACTAATTGCCCATGGCTGGGGGCTCTCCAGAGAAGGTGCTATGTATTTGTTGGAGAAGGTTAACTGATAGGCAAGGAAACTATGTAGCTATGATAAAGTCATATTCTCTTGCAATATCTTCTTTTTCTTGAAATTATTTGTCTTTGAAGATACTGAAATATTGCTTGATCTTACAACCAATTTAACAGTATTCCTTGACATCATTTAAAACTACACTGTCTATCTGCTGTCCTACTATGTACTTAGCTGGTTTAAGCTTAACCTGCCTTTAAGAGAATAATATAACCAATTTAGCTACTCCTTAGATGTTCAATTAATCAGCATTTACTACCTAAGCTAAATTCTTGACTCTTAAACTATGTGTTCTTTCATGATCCTAAACAGAATAAATATGTGTGTATGTCATATTAATCATTTGCTGAAAAAAAGCCAGTAGCCTGAAAACAATCTTAAAACAAATTTCCCATAAATTTCAGAAGTGACATGTAGATATGGGTTGATAAAAACAGGGTGTTGCCTTGAGTGCTGCTCTGGGACAATTTGGGTGGGCAAATTTGCTTCTCCTGTAAAGCTCCATTAAAGATTTCTATGGAAAATCCATCTCATTCTTTCCCTATACAGTATTCTTTGTACTGTTCAATGGACACAGAGCAAAGGCCTTTGTTAGAGAAAATCAATACAGGTAGGCAACGGAAACCCATCATACACATACAAATGATAGCTAAGACAGCACAAACCCATAGGGGGAAAGTAGAGAATTCAAATTTAGACTCACTGTTGATCTGAACTACTTCAGTAGGAAGTCTCCCTTTTCCATTCCTTACTGAAACATCAGTAACTTTCTCCATGCCGGGTTAAGATGTACGGTCAGTTTGGGGTTCCCTATACTCTTGTAGGTTGTCCCTCAGCTCACAATATAAGTATGCCCAATAAACTCACTGGTTTCTCCAGGGCGAACGTTTACAGAAATGTACTTCTGTTTGTTGTTTTGACCTTGTGAGGAGGAATAGATGTTTATGTGTCTTCAGGGCACGGATTCTGGCAATATACAATCACTGTCTGTGATCTTTGGCCATTTCCCATGAAACTCATAGTGATGAGGACACAGAGAATACAGCTGCTACATTAGGTGATATCATAAATAAATCCAGAAACTAAGAATTGTTCTTTTGAGAATAGAAATCAAATTAAATAGAAAATTAAGTATAAATTTCAGTATTATAATGTGTGTTTCCATGCTGATTTCAAGGGCTATCTCACCTTTCTGATATCACATTTTATCTCCCCAGGAATTTTATCCTTGCACATGATTTAATCCATATTAATAAATCTATAGTATTATGGAGAAATAAAATGGGATATATATATATATATATATATATATATATATAGAGAGAGAGAGAGAGAGAGAGAGAGAGAGAGGGGGGGGGCTGGTCATTTCTATATTAATTTTCTATTGCTTTGATAAAATAGCATGACCAAAAGCTGCTTAAGGAAGAAGAAGTTTATCTTGACTTGTGGATCCAGAGAGCTCGAGTCCATCATGGTGTGGTAAGAATGGCATGGCAGCAAGAACAGAAAAATGACTAATCATATTTTCATTTAAATACAGAAAGAAGAGAAAGAGTGGAAAGTTGGAGTGAGACAATAAGAACTCAAAGCTTACCCCAGTGGCATTCTTCCTCTGGCAGACTGCATCTCCTAAACTTTCCAAGCATCACCAAACAGCATCACCAACTGGGGAACAAGTGTTGAAATACATGAGGCTATGGAGGTATCTCTCATCCAAACTACCACAATTTCTTATAGTTTATAGACCACATAAAGAGAGAGTACAAAAATAGGCCTGTGCAAGAGTATTTCCAATGATCAAACACTTTAAACACATGGAAAGAAATGAAACCTCTGTAGCTGGAGTTCTTCTGGTCCTGCATGGCTCCCAGTCAGGACAAATCTCACCCACCAGTCCCACAGATGCTCAGACCCAACCAAGTAAACACACAGAGACTTATATTGCTTACAAACTATATGGCTGTGACAGGCTTCTTGTTATCTACTTCTTCTATCTTAAATTAACACATTTCTATTAATATTATACTTTGCCACATGGCTCGTGGCTTACCGGTACCTTAAATCTCCATTGTCATGGCAGCGGCAGGCAGTGTCTCTTTGCCTCAGCCCTCTACTTCCCAGAATTCTCTTCTCTGTTTGTCCCGCCTATACTTCCTGCCTGGCTACTGGCCAATGTTTTATTTATTAACCAATTAGAGCAACACATTTTAACATACAGAACATCCCACAACAAAGCTGAGGAGGAAGAAAACAAGATGTAAATAGGAGAAGATTCCGTTCAAATCCATTTAATGGAGATAAATGGTGAAGTCAATAATTTGTTAAACAGCCGTGGATCTTAATAATGACCCAATAGATGCAACTATGATAATCATGAAATATTTTGCTTATGAACTTCTTGAATTAAGAAGACATTTTACTTTTGTAATTATTATTCAATACATTTTATTGATGCATATTTATTGTACATAGTGTTGTGTTTCACAAATAGTATGTATGTCAAATAGTCCATGTGCTTTGACTGTCTCCCATCACCCTCCTTCTTTCCCTCTGCCATTAGTCTGCATCCTATATTTATATTTTTGATGTACCTATATTCTTTTCAAATCAGAGACAGTGTGGTATTTTCTGCATTCCACTTACTTTGCTTAATATGATGATCTCCTATTGCATCCACTTCCCAGCAAAGGATATGATTCCATTATTCTTTATGGCTTCATAAAACTCTGCTGTGCATATATACAAGTTTTTGACTTTTCATACATTGAGAAATTAAACTTATTCTGTAACTTGGCTCTAGTGAATAGTGCTGCAATACGTGCAGGTATGCACCTATCTCTATGATTCCTTCAGATAAATATCCAGAAATGGTTGAAAACAATGTTCAAACAAGAAATGAAGAACCTCTCACAATTTGGCCTTGAGGATGTGGAACATGTGATGGAGAAACTTTCTGAACATTATAAAAATTGAGAAACTACAGTTGATTGGCTTGATCTGTTTGGGAGGCATCTAGGCAGTGGTACCAGGTCCTGGGCTCATTGCAGGGAGACCCTGCTCTGGAGGAGGTGGGAATGGGGGGAGGGGTGGGGGAAGGGGAGGGGGGCAGGAAGGGGGAGAACAAGGAAATCTGTGGCTGTTATGTAGAATTGAATAGTATTGTAAAATAAAACAAAATTTAAAAAAAAAAAGCTTGACTTTTCAGGAAATGGGGCCCATTATAGAAAGCTACGAACAAGGGAATCTGTGGCTGTTATGTAGAACTGAATAGTATTGTAAAAGAAAATAAAATAATAAAAAAAAAATGAGAAACTAAGTAATGTAACTACCCATCATTCTCTGAGTCAACAGCCACGCCAATCTGATTAAAAAAAAAATTTCTATTGAGCTGTTTCATTAGAGTTATTAAGCTTACTTTGTTATTTGAAACTGACGCCCTCATTAATATCATGAGCCATTAGAAAATAAAGAGGAGATATTTCTGAATTCATAGGGCATATGACTGATGATGTTTGTTAACCAGTTCCCTGGGATAGATAAAACTATATTCACAGAAGAGTTAAGAAGTAGGCAACTGGACAGGAACCTCGGGACTAATGTGGAACTTTATGGGCTGTCATTAACATCATAATGGGATAAATTTTTGTTAAAGATGTGAATGGCCTTGACAGATCTGCATGATGTAAGCTATTACATAGATGCAGTTCACTAGGTATTACAACATTCAGGAGAGAAGAAATGGTATTTTTTTGTGGGAGTAGTACAAGAAAAGACCTACCTGGATTATAGAAAAACAGATGTGGCAAATTTGTGTCAAGCCAGATTTTTTAGGTGATAAGGTTGATGAAAGTCAAATGCATTTTTGAGACTCTAGAAGGTTCAGTAAACATTTATCCGCAAGTCAGTAAACACTAAAAGAAGAAATGGAAGACAGAGGTGCTGGTGGTTCCCATGGCACTCTCTGCGATGGAAGAAGGAGAAATGTACATGTAGAAATCACCCAGCTTCCCTTCTGAATGTGCTAAACAACATTGCCAGATAGTGAATATATTCATCGTGACCTGAAGAAGCATTCTAGTCTATTAAGTTTATAGATGGGTGTTTCCTAATAAAAATGTTTAATTTCATAAAAGTTGGAAAGTTGCTTTTTTTTCAAGTCCCCATTCTTTAAAAAGCCTGTTTAAAGAACGTTTGTCTTCCCACTCTGCCTTCCTTGATAATCTGTAGTATTGACCTGGGTCCTCATAAAAATTCTGTTCTTTAATCCTTAGGCCCATGCATAACATTTGGAAGAAAAAATTACAGTGAGAAAATCTTCCAAGCAGAAGACTTGCTTCTGAGAGCAATATAATTTCAGATTTAGGAAAAATGGATGAGATTTTATAATAATAACAATCATATACATTTTTATGAATTTCCTTTTTCAGTTGAATATAAGTTTATAAACTCTTGGTTTTATTATTCATGTATAATTATTAAGTATTTTAAAGTGAGGTAGATTAAAATACATTTTCCTCCCTTTAAATGACACCATTCAAATTCTTCATGATGTAAAGAGTTAGAGGAAATAATTATGACTGCCAAATGTTTCCTGTAGTAATCATTCTTTACATGCATTTTGAATCAGAAGTGCTTCATGTTTCATACATTCATTTATTTGGACATTTAATTGTGAATTATGATGTATTAAAATAATAAAAAAAATAAATTAATAGAGCAGTTGTCTTCTCCTCAGGATAAAGAATGGCTTGATTTCAACAGAAACATTACATACTCCAAACTCTAGGTGAAAGAATTGATTTATTTGTCTGAATGGGAAAAGAAAGTTTACTAATAAAATCATATTTAACTCAAATTCTTGAAAGAAGAGAAAACAAGGAGTGGTGGATAAAAACGGAAGGTAGAACAAATGGTGTGCAAGCTTCATTAGACAAAGAAAGTAATTTTGTATCCCTCCAACCATGCAATATGGCTGGCATGCCACGTGCTTGTGATGAGTTACAGGCCTGGGTCTGTCTCCTTCTCTTCCATTCAAGGATCTTGCTGCAGTAATCGATACCTGGACGTGTTGCTTCTGTTGTGCTTCTGAACTGGGCATCACTATCATTGACTGAGAAGCTAGTTAAATTGGGAGATTAAAACACCAGACTAAAGTCAAATCCTAGATCCAAACTCTTCTTCCTCCCAGGTAAACCCTCCCACCTACCAATTATATCTCTTCTGCATCTGCAACAAAATCATGTAAACTCTTTCACTAATTTTTTTCCACTTTTGTCTCTAGTGATATGTGTGCAACAAGTTGCTTTATTTTATTTTATTTTATTTTATTTTATTTTTTTTGGTAAATCATGGGGAACTTTAATGACTGTATTGACTGAACTATACCATGTATCATCTTTTGTATTATAAAAACTATTGTTATATATTCTTTTCATTGGAAAACCATTCTATGACAATAGGTCATATTGAGAAGAATGTTAGGGAAAGAAAAGTACAGTGAGGTTTTTTGTTTGTTTGTTTGTTTGTTTGTTTTGTTTTTTTACAGTATGGGTTTACCTCAAGAATTACAACAGGAATTGAAAATTTGTTGCTAAGTTCTATCAACTGAATCTATGAAGCTGACCAAACTAAAACACCATTTTAAAAGCAGGATCTGAGCTTTGCTGGCAAGGATACCAATTATTTTAGGAGCAAAGCTGATATGGACGCAAGAAATCCAGACTTCACAGTAGTAGCAAGTACCAAAAATAAGACATAGCATCCATTGAAGCCTCACATTTGGAGGCACTCCGAATCACCAGGGCTATAAAACCTCACACCATTGCTGAGGATTTGCTGTTGCCAGTGGACAAAGACATTGTTCAAGTTATAATCAGAGACAGGTTTGTCACACACTTGAGTGCAATTTCCTTATCTACTGACATGTCTGCAGAAGAATATATGACAGGTCTGCTGATATTCTTGATCAGGGAATCCAGGAAATTAAATCTGCTCTATTCCACCTTTAGTATCCAGCTTGATGAAGCTACAGACATTGTAAACTGTTCACAGTTAGTGGTTTATGTGAGGTATATTAATAATGGTAACTTTAAAGGCAACAACTCTCTGGCAAACTTCTTGAAACCACTGCATGTGATATATTTGACACAGTTGGTTCATTTCTAAAAGAGCATAAGATCTCTCGGGAAAAGTTTGTGGTCTTTGCACAGATGGTACTCTGGCAGTGCTAGGTTGTCGATCCGGATTTCAACTTTTGGTACTGAATGAGTCACCAAAAGTCATCTGAATTCACTGTACGATTCATTAGGAAATATTACCAATGAAGACAATGCGACAAGAGTTACAAGAAGTCATGAAAAGCATGAATTTTGTCAACTTTCCAAAGGCAAGCACTTTAAACAGTCACCACTTTCTCAACTGTGTTCCAAGTTGGATTCACAAACAAACAAGTTGCTTTAAAACTAAAAGAAAGTCTGGAAAAATAGCTTAATCAAGAAAGCGATTGCCTTGCCAGTAATAGAACCTGAGTTTAATCTTGAGAAAAAATGGGATGTTCTGTTTTGTTTTGTTTATATTGTTTTTACAGATAGATGTGCGCACTCTTCTGATACCAGTGCTGGAGTGGCAAGGGCAGTCCTTGAAGCCTTCCTGGGCACCCAGTCTAGCCGTCTCGGTGAGTTCCAGGGCAAGCAGAAACCCTGTCTCAATAACCTGGTAAGTGGCACCAGGGAAGACTAGTTCAGTTTGTACTCTACCCTCATAAAACATATGCACACTTGTACACACACAACAACACTAACATGCATACAAAACTAAAGGGACACACATAATATATATATGTTTTGGTGAAAGAATGTAGGTCTAATACAGACTTTAGGTAAAATATAGATTGGAATATAGAATTTCAGGAGTATTCTTCATGTCCATGTGCCACTCCTCAACATTATCTCCTCCATAAAACTAAGTGCTTTCTTGGACTTCAAGTATATCACTCCCTCACTTTTATTTATATCTTCCATAAGTATAATCAGGATCATAGGTTTGCAAAACCACAAATTACATAAAAATGAATTACACTGTGTTCGTTTGGTACAATGTTTTCAAGTTTTAATCCATCCCAAATGATGTAAATACAAGCAGTTAATAGAACCTAAAGGATGCACAGAATTCCACTCTGCCCATGACTCAAACATGACTTAACAGCTCATTAGCCCATCAATAAGACTGAATTATTTCATTTTCTGTTGTGACAGGGGAAGGTTCAGGGTCATTATTCCACATCTTTCCAGAACATATGTGCTAGTCTCTGGAGATGTATGTGCGCTTATTCACCTTTTCCAGAAAATGGACGATGGTCCTAAGGACTTGTCAGACTGATCTGTATTTGTCCAACACTACAGACGTTCCAATGCTGTCCAACACTAGTCCAGAGATTTCATACTCTCCGTTTGCTTGTTTGTTTTCTCTTTGTGCAAATTTTGAAGGTGAAAAGGTTAGTTTCCTTTTCTGTAATACTAGATTTGAACACATTTTCATGCATTTATATTTGTATGAGATTCTTTTCTGTGATGTGTCAATTCAAGTGTTTGCTAACTCAATTGTTCACTAGTTTATCTCTAAAGCTAGTAGTCTGACAATATCTCCTACACTGACACATGAATCCTATCTATATGCATTGAAGCTCTTAAAAAAAGAGTTAAAATATGCTTTCTCAAAATCTGTCTTAATCTTTAATAATGTATCACTTCAGATGAATAACAATAGTTTGCAAGATCTGAATTTAAACACTTTTATCAAAAATATGTTAGAAGTATTTGTTGAAAATATGTGTGAATATACATATGTATTTCAGTAGTGGTTATAAATCTAAGGACACAGAAAAATGTATGAAATAAAGCAGAATTTAACTCTGCGTCAATATAGACAGCTGTTTTTTCTAGAACATAGGAATACTTGCCAGACCATAATAATCAGCAGGGGTTTTATTTCTTGATTCATAATTATGTACAATCACTACAAAGTCAATGATTAAACTCATATACAAATATTTACCAGAATTCTAATAAATGCATAAAGACAACAATATTTGGAAACTTTCATTAGTATCATAGTTTCTGTTAAAGAACAAATGCTTTTAGTCATTTTGATGTGAGAAAAATGTCTAAAAGAAAATATAATCTTTCAATTTATAATTTTTTTTAAAGATTTGTTAAAATTGTTTTTAAATGTTCCTAAAATGTGCAACCAATGTGCTCACTTCTGAGAAGTACTTGTGTTTGCCTGGAAGATTTTCCTGTGGTTCCAATTTTATTTCAATTGCCATTGTTGACTTGTTCATTTTGAAAACCACCCAAAACATATTTTCATAACAGTAGCTTTTTCAAAATTTCTTTTTAGCAATACCAATTATTTCTACAGTTAGCTTCATTAAAAAATAAGCTCTTTTAGATCACTGGCCACTTTTCAGTCTCTATATGTTCTTTTTGAACTTGTTTATCTTAACAATACTCCACAGAATTTTCCAAAGAATTTAATGCTGCTCAACATACTTTGTAAGGCTTTTACAGTTTTGTTTTATCCTAGTCAGTGTACAGCAACTGCTTTTAAAGCTTCAAGAATGCCATTAGAAATTACACATCAAACATGTAAGCAAGCAATTGAAGATTTAGGATTTGTTAGATGAGATGCTCAGTGCCATTGTCCATGTCATATCATGTTCTTTGGGGGGCTTGAAATAGTAAAGTACACTGTAATATGCCAAAGCAACAAGCAAATCACCAAGAGCTACACACAGCCTTTGTGCCCTCCCCTCCCCCATCATGTGTACTTTTTCTTTCAATTCATTGCATCCAACTGTGGAAAGTGTTTGTCCTTCCTTCATGTGGTATAATAAGTGTATAACGCCATATCTTTCGAGGTGGCACCACTATCCTCCTAATCATGCATGACAAAATTAAATCATGACATGTTGTTTTTTTTTTTTTTGGTTTTTCGAGACAGGGTTTCTCCGTGTAGCTTTGCGCCTTTCCTGGAGCTCACTTGGTAGCCCAGGCTGGCCTCGAACTCACAGAGATCCGCCTGGCTCTGCCTCCCGAGTGCTGGGATTAAAGGCGTGCGCCACCAACGCCCGGCTATGACATGTTGTTTTAACTCTTCCTTCCAGGTAGAGCTTTAATGGCATTCAACACCATCTCTAGTGGAATGTGCTCTATGAAGATGTACATTTTATTATATCACTCCATATTTACTTAAAGTTTTTATATGTCATTTTGTCTTTAAAGGAAAGTACTGGGACAGCAACACAGCTGCTTTTCTGGACATACATGTATGCATGTGCACACACGTGTGTGTGTGTGTGTGTGTGTGTGTGTGTGTGTGTGTGTGTGTGTGAATTATTGGCTTACTGCTTTGTGGAACGCTAGAGTCAAGGAAAGATTGTCACCTTTGTCATATTCAGAAAGGAAGAGCTGGAACTTTTTGCTTGAGACCTGGTGCAGAGGAAGATGGCGATGCTCACTGATTTTGATCAGTACACCACTGAATATACACAGAAATCTGGACAAGAGAAGCTGTAAAATTTCCTCTATTTCAGATGTCATGAACCAATTTGTAGTAAATCCACAAGCCTCCCTTGAAATTGTTAGTTCTAATAAATTAATTCAGTACAGTTGTAGGATATAGACACAACAATCAAAATTTTCTAGTATTTTTATACTGATATACTGAACTTTCCAAAATTGAAGTCAAGGAAACAATTCTATTTGTAATCCAAAAACAAAAAAAAATACAAGCAAAAAAAAAAAACTTAAGTAACTAAAGTGGTAAAAGAAAAAAAAAATCAAATAGTATCCCAGGAGACTAAAAATATTTGAAGGTATCCCACTTCCTGATTTTAAATTCTGTTACTAAACTTTAGTGACCAACAGCCTAGCACTGCCATTAAAACAGACTTAGGTCAGTGGAACCAGTTTTTTGACAATGTCTACAAAAATAAACATGATAGGAAAAGGGTGACCTTTTCAGAGAGTGCTGTTTAAAAAATAGAACTTTGACAAGGGAACACAATTAGGCCATGATCTGATATTATCAATAAGAATTAATTCAAAATAGATCGAAGTCCCACACACAAGGTGTGAACCTGTAAAAATCCTAAAGAAAACAGCAGGGTTCCAATGGATCCAACATCCATTTCCACCCTACATGGGTACCACAAACATACATTCAGGCAAAACACCTTATATTTTAAATAAAAATAAATTAATTAATTTAAAAAACGTATAAAGCTTTGGGATCAATCCCCAGACCAGATAAAAACAAATAAAAAGCCCAAACATTGAAGGGGTTTTCACTGGCTTTCTGTGAACGATTAGGTATCACTAATTACAGTGCCTCTCATGCTTTAATATGATGGGCTCCAGGCAGTATGATTAGATATGGTGGAAAATGTAGTTAACTCTTCATGAAGGAATGTTAATGTTTAAAATGAAAATTGCACCTTCATTTTCTTTAAGCTTACATTTGGGGAAAGAAGTGGGTCAGTGAATTGCTTCATTCCGAAGCTGCCTACCTTTAAAACAGTAACATGCAATCGTCCCATTAATTCTGTTCCAGGCAATTATGCTCTGATGGCCACCAGGAGACCTGAAGGGGAATGGATTAACTGTTATAACATGCGTTTCTAGTGAAAAAATATTTGAAAATTTAAAAATCCACTTAGCTAAGGTGACAGTATAGAAAAATTAAAGTAATATTAAAAGTAAAAATTTTCATTTGCTATTATAACTATTTGCATTATAAATAACAATTTATCTTTAAATTTTACTTTATAAAAACATCTAAAATAAATCTTCAAAAATATTTAATAATATTATTACTGGGTAACATATACAAGGATTATTTCAATTCTTTTTAAATTATAAATAAAATTAGATGCTCATTGTAGAATATATCTCAAATAATTTCTAAAATTGTTGATTATGGAAATTATATTGATCAAATGTAATTTTTTAATTTATATATTCTGAAGTATTTGGTTATCTTTAATCAAACTTCAACCAGCTTCCCTATAACAACAGTACCTGTACTGTTCTATGTAGTGAAACAGAGCAGTGTTATTTCATTTAATCCTTGAAACATTACTATAATCAAAAACTCTTCACTCCAAAGCCTTTTAATAAGGTGCCTAAAGCTAAATAACTTTCATAGTATGAATTATGTTCTTTGATCAGAACTACACATTTTAATGATACTTTATCACATTTTATACATACAAATAACACATTCAGATAACAATTTCATTTTTCTAGCATCAGGGACATTTTCTACAAGATAATTTTATAGAAATAAAATATGATCCCTTAAGCCTGAAGTTGTTATTTAGTTTGAGAACATTCATGGGTAGATTTAATAAATGTATTGATTTCTTTGACTCCTTATATGTGGTGGTATTGTGTTCCCCAAAATATTGTGTACCTTAATAAACTTATCTGGGGTCAGAGAACAGAAAAGCCACTAGTTAGGCAGTGATAGCACACGCCTTTAATCCTAGCATTCCAGAGGCAGAAATCCATCTGAGATCTCTGTGAGTTCAAGGCCACATTGGAAACAGCCAGGCATGGTGACTCACGCCTTTAATCCCCAGAAGCAAGCCTTTAATCCCGGGGGGTGATGGTAGAAAGCAGAAAGGTATATAAAGCGTGAGGACCAGAAACTAGAAGCATTTGGCTGGTTAAGCATTTGGCTGGTTAAGCATTTGGCTGGTCAAGCTTTCAGGCTTTGAAGCAGCACAGTTCAGCTGGGATTCATTCTGAATGAGGACTCAGAAGCTTCCAGTCTGAGGAAACAAGACCAGCTGAGAAGTTGACCAGGTGAGGTTAGCTGTGGCTTGTTCTCTGATCTTCCAGTTCACCCCAATACCTGGCTCCGGGTTTGATTTTATCAATAAGAACCTTTAAGATTCCTGCTACACTTGTATATATATTAAACATACATAAGAGATTCGCAGTTTCATAATTCAGGGTTTTCACTGTAGACACTGGTTCCTGCACATTGCAATAACAAGGTCATTCAATAAAAGATATTACTGTTTGTCCTCACCATGATGGCACTTTGACCCCTGTGGCTTTTCAGGTTTTTTTTTTTTTTTTTCTGTTTTGTTTTTTGTCATACTACTGTGGATTTTTCAATCTGTGTAAGTGTGCTTTCTTGCTATAATTCTTTGTTTTCATGTGTAAATCCGGTTTCTCAGAATTTGTGGGAAACAGAAATGTGACTTTAATTAACATTTTAATACTCCACCTGAATTTTTCATGAAGTTTAAATCTCTCTTCAATGAAACTCCTGTAGTGCAAAGTACTCAATTCACTGAAAAGCCATGTTCAAATGAACCTAACATTCCCATTCTTCTTTACTTGTAAACATTTAATAAGTAGTTACCAGGCTTACCACAGACATTTCCATTCAGCAGTGAAGGAAGTTCACATTCCACTGATAAAAACAGAGAAAGGAAGTACTTAGCTCTTAAGGTATGCTAATCACCATTTTCTTGATCTCTATCCCAGAGTTAAATGTTTTCCAAATGTTGGTCTATGAGTGATTAATGCTTTCATTGTGTGTATAAGTATTACTCTATGTTAAATTCCATCTTTCAAAATGTTTTAAAATCTTATTGAAAATTAAAAAGTGCCAGGCTAAAGAATAGGAAAAGATTTTATCGATTGCACATCTGATAGAGGGCTAATATCTAAAAAAAACTTGAAATAGTGAAATCAAGAGAACAAATAACTCATTTAAAAATTGGGTACAGGTTTAAAGAGACATTCTCAAAAAATGAAACACAAATGACTGAGAAACACTAAAAGAAATGTTCAACTTCCTTAATCACCATGGAAATGCAAATCAAAATGACTCTGACATTTCATCTTATACCTGTCAGAATGGCCAAGATCAATATCACAAATGAAAACTCATGCTTACGAGGATGTAGCATGAGAGGAACATGCATCCACTGCTGGTGGGGCTGTAAACTTGTACAGACACTATGGAAATCAATGTTAAGTTTCTCATAAAGCTGAGACTAGATCCACCAAAAGATACAGCTATACCATTCTCGGGCATTGTCTTAGTTAGGGTTTCTATTACTGGAAAAAAGACACCATGACCACAGCAACTTTTATGAAGGAAAACATTTAACTGAGGTGGTGGCTTACAATTTCAGGAGTTTCATGGTGATAGTATGGCCATATTGCAGGCAGACAGTACTGGAAAAGAAGCTGCTACATGTTCATATGCAGGTAACAGGAAGTAGACTGAAAGTCACACTGAGCAAAGCTTGAGCAAAATAGAACTCAAAGCCCACCCTGTTATGGGATGTCTTATGCATGCTGTGAATATGTGTGGTTCCCATTGGATAATAAATAAAGCTGATTTGGCCTTTGCAAGGAAGCATAGTCAGGCAGGAAATCCAGTCAGAGATACAGAGAGGCAATGGGTGGACTGGGGAGAGATGCCAATGGCCACTGAAGTGGCCACAAGATGCCAGCTGACTGGAAATGCCACAGATATGTGGCAAGATGTAGATTAATAAGAATGGGTTAATTTAAGATGAAAGAGTTAGCTAACCAGAAGCTGAAGCCATAGGCCATACAGTTTGTAATTAACATAAGCCTCGGAGTGATTATTTTATAAGTATCTGCTGGACCACGGGATGAGAGGGACTGAGAAACAATCCAACTACACCACCTCCATAGTGACACACTTCCTCCAACAAAGTCACACCTTCTTCAACAAGGTTACACCTTCTAATATCCTACTTCCTTTAGGGGCCATTTTCTTTAAAACCACCACATTCCACTCCCTGGCCTCCAAAGACTTATAGTCATATCATGATGCAAAAAAAAACGCATTTAGTGTGACTTCAAAAGTCCACATAGTCTATAACAGTCTCAAGCCTATTTAAAAGTCTAAAGTTCAAAGTCTCTTCTGAGATTCATGCAATCTCTTAACTGTAATCCCCTACAAAGTCAAAATCAAAGAGCAGATCATATACTTCCAACATGTAAATGGCACAGAATATACATCACCATTCCAAGATGTAGGGAAGGAAGCATAGTGAGGAAATACTGGACCAAAGCAAGAACAGAAATCAACTGGGAAAACTCCAAACTGTATCTCCATGTCTGGTGTTAAAATGCTCTTCAGATCTCCAACTCCTTTCAAGTTTGTTGACTGCAACACACTTCTTTCTCTTGGACTGGTTCTACTCTCCATTATCAGCTTTCCTCAGCAGGTATTCCACTGCTCTGGCATCCCCAACATCTTGGGGATCTCCAAAGTAATTCAGGCTTCAACTTCAAGCTTCACACTATGGCCTCCCTGGGCCTCTATTCAGGGACACCTCTAACACATGCCCGTCCTCTTGGCTTTCCTTAGTCTCCAGGGAAAATTCCATAACCCTTTTCTTCTATTCTTAACTCTAAAGCCAGATTCATGTGGTTGAAGCTGCCATGTTCTGCTGCTATTTGGGGCTGGAACATAGTCCCCTCGTTCAATTTTATCTTCACCAGCTTTCTGGTTTTGATAGTTACCTTCACTGCCGAAGCTTGGCTGTTCTGGAACTTGCTCTTTAGACCAGGATGGCCTTAAACTCAGAGATCTGCCAGCCTCTGCTTTTTCAGTGCTGGGATTAAAGGCATGTGCCACTATACAAGACCCTAAGCTTTTCTTTAATTCCTTTGCACAAGTTGGAAACATAGTTGGGTGGAATCTTTTCCTGAGGTTACCATTCCCTTTATTCCATCTCTTAATCTGTTTATTTCCTGGAGCACAGGACTTAACTCCATTCCACTTAAGTCCATTCTTTTTTTCCTCAAATTTTACATTATCTTGCTCCTTTTCATTATATATAGTCATTAGAGTTACTACTAATAACCACACACAAAAGTCCACACTAGGCTGTTTTGAGGTTTCCTCTTTCAACAGAATTAATCCAACATTAGTCTTAACATTAGCCTTAGACATACTCTTTGAACAAGGACAAAAAACAGCCACATTCTTCACAAAAATATTACAAGAATGATCTCTAGGTAATATATTAAAATTCTTCTCCTCTGAAACCTCTTGATCCCCACAGTTCAAATCATCCTCAGCACCACTGTCTTCCATTAAGCAGCTGTTAAAGCATTCCACTGCCTTCCTAACCCAAAGTACCAAAGTCCAAATTCCTCCAAATAAAAACATGGTCAAGCCTATCACAATACTCCACTCCTGGTACATACTTCTTAGTTAAGATGTTGGTTGCTATGTAGAGACACCATGACCACAGCAACTCTTACAAAGGAAAACATTTAATTGAGATAGAAGCTTTCAGTTTCAGTTGTTTCATGGTGATGTGCAGGCAGATATGGTGCTTGAGAAGGAGCTGCTACGTATTGATATGCATGCAGCAGGAAGTAGACTGAGAGTCACACTGAGGGAAGCTGGAGCAAAAGAGATCTCAAAGCCTGCCAACATTGATGTACTTACTTCAGCAAGGTCACAGCTCCTAATACTGCCACTCCTTTTGGGGCTATTTTCCTTCAAACCACCACAGGCATATACCAAATCAACTCTACATCCTAGTACAGAGACACTTGGTCAACCATATTCATTGCTGCTCTGTTTATAATAGCCATAAAAGGGGAAACAATCTTGATGTCCATCAATGGACAAATGGATAAAGAAAATGTGTTATATTTATACAATGGAATTACACAGATATTAAAAGTGAAATCTGCAGGAAAGTGGATGGAAGTAGATAAAAATCGTCCTACATGAGATAACCCAGACCCAAAACAGCAAATGTGGTATGTATTCTCTTATGTATTGCTAACTATGAAATCTCAATAGACAAGCTCCAATACATGTAACAAAAGAGGTTAGGTAGAGAGCAAGAGATGAGGGGTAGAGAAGGACCTCCATGGGAAAAGGAAATAGAATAGATAGCTATGGATGGATGGGGTAAAGAGGAGACTGGAACAGGAGGATCAAATTGTGAGTGGGGGAGAAAAGGGGATCAAGGGAGGTATTCAGGGAAGGACAGCTAAAAATGAAGGACCATTTGAAGGATCACATGGAAATCTAATACAATAGAAGTTTCTTTTTTTGTTGTTGTTTGAACTGCATAAATAAGACCTTTTTTTTACATTTATTTATTTTTTTAAAAAAAACCTAATACATTCTCCTTACTGATATCATTTTGCCATGGGCAAAAGAAATGTGGGCTGGCATTTGCAAATCACCATCATAGAGATATATTTAAATAAACAAATATCATCCATGGCTACAGAGTGATTCAGTACCAGCCTGGCCTACATGAAACTAAACAAAACAAAGCAAACCACAAAAGGCTTTTTAGAAGAGATGGCACCAAGGCAGGGCAGTCTGCGAAGAGAGGGAACAGAGTGAGTCAGGGGTTTCTGGGTGAGGAAGGAATGTAGGCAAGGCCCGAGGAATGAGGTGAGCAGGATGTAATGACACAGACATGTGGCAACCCTGCTCAGGAGGAACGTGTGTCGTGACAAGGCGACTAATGACTAATTGAGAATGGATACTAGAGTTCAGTGGGTTCAAATAATTCAGGATACAACTGGGTAGAAGCAGAGACTTTTGAGCCAACACCATTACACACCCATGCTTAAGTGAAAGTTGTCAGGCATTCAGGAAATTGATCCACATTCATCCATCCATTTACCAAACAGTTGCTTCAGACCTGTTGTATGTGCCCATCCACCTGACAGTGGTAAATGGAGAGTAACCAGCACCCTCTCTCACAAACCCAGTCCTTGCTCTTGCTTTATGTTCAGGTGCTCCCTTGCCTGGACCTCAGTAACCATGGTCTACTCAAGTTGCCTTTTTTCCCTAGAGAGCCTTCATCACCACGATCTGGATCAGGTTCCTAGCTTTAAAAACACAAAACAAACAAACAAACAAAAAACTTGTTCAAAGAATTGAAGAGTTTGTGGGAGGAAGGAGACAGGTGATGTGTGTATGAGACAGATCATGAAAAGCCTTGAGGAATGTCAATGAACTGGGCTCCATCATGAAGGGGATGAAAGATACTAATGTATTGTTGACACAATCTGATTGGCATCTCAGAGAGTTCCTCTGCAGAACTGAGTATGATTCAGAGGAAAAGAGAAGATCCATTACTTAACAGCTGCATTATTTCAATAACAGTAGAAGTTTCTTAAAATATATGTTGTGTATGACAGAATGCTAAATAGAATCGGCAAACAATGGAGAATATAAAGTCCTGACTAGACATCTCTTACCACCAAATATAACCTCCAGTGCTGGTTACAGGCTAATTAAGCTGTTGGCCAACCGGGCTCTATGGAAACAGGCAAACCACTCAGGCTGTTACCAAGGCTATTGGCTGTTATCCACAAACTTACAAGGCCCTACTGCTAAAGACAACACCTACCACCGAACACAGAGAAGTCAAGCTGATGCCTATCTAGAGCAGTTACCACTACGGACTAGTGTCTGTGATACCAGAAGGTAGTCTGCACACTACCAGAAGAGAAAGTAAACAACAACCCAGCTACAATCCCTGGGATCTATAATGGTGACCTGCCTGTCAGCCACTGTGTATGTTGATGCAATAGTGGCACAAAAGCTGTAGGAATAACTAACCATTATCTTATTGTAATTAAGTCAGACTCCATTAGGTAGATCCTGTGCTCAACAATGCAAGAGTGGCCAAAATTCTGAGATTAAGAAGGCTGTGGAGCTAGGAAAAAACCAAATATTACCCTCCACATAGGAACATAGCAATACAATGACTCCTAATGGCATTCTTCTGTACTCGATGATAAGTGTCTTGCTCAGCCATCATCAGACAACCTTCCTCCTACAGTACTTAGTAACACATACAGAGAGCCACATTCAATGTGCAGAGGGAGAGACCTTGGAACACCCAGTCTTAAATGGGATATCTCTATCAAATCCCTTCCCTCTAGGTTCAGGGAAATAGAGAAGAGGCAGAAAAATGTGTAAGAGCCAGTTGAGATGGAAAATATCAAGGAAACAAGGTCTTCTAGACATAACATGACTGACAGACATAATAATTCACAGAGACTGTGGCAGCATGCACAGGGGTCAGCACACGTCTAAACCAGATGGGGTCCCAGTGCTCAAAGGGGAAATGAACAGAAGTCCCCATGGCTAACCTAGAAGCTATTTCCACTTGATAGCTGCCCATAAAATAAAAAAAATAATTTCCTTCAATGGACTTTCACTAGGTGGTATACAAACCACAATTAAGGGCAGACACTAAGCCCTGCTGCAGATGGCCAACACAAAACCAACTTAGTGGCATTTTTGGAGGGTCTTTTTGTTTTTGTTTTGTTTCTTTTTGTTTTGTTCTGTTCATTTTGTTTCATAATGATTTGTTGGGAACCTTTTTTTAACCTTTTGCTTAAATATTATGGTTTCTGATTCTGTTTGTAGGTTTTCTGTGGGTATGAATGTGTGTGCCTCAATGTCTATGTTATATGTGGTTTTGTGTGTGTGTGTGTGTGTGTGTGTGTGTGTGTAGCTGAAGTAGAATCTTTTTACTACGCCTTCCTCTTCCCAGAATTCTCCTTGTCTGCTTATCCCACCTCTACTTCCTGCTGGCTACTGGCCAATCAGCATTTTATTTATCAACTAATCAGAGCAACACATATTCACAGCATATAGAACATCCCACAACGTGTGTGCATGCATGAGCACATGCATGCACGCTTTTGGCTATTTTTCCCATTGATTTGCTTGTTTTGTCATATTCTTGTTTGTTTGTTTGCTTTTGATATGTTTTTATTTTATTATTGAAAACAGATTCATCTCTCATACACTACAACCCAACCAAATTTTCCCCTCCATCCTAGTTCCCCCCTCCACGTCTCTCCCCCAAATCTACTCTACCTCCATTTCCTCTTCAGAAAAGAGCAGGCTTCCAAAAGATGACAGGTTAACAGGACAAAACAAGACACAATAAGACAAGGCAACAGCCCTCGTATGGAGGCTGAGAAAAGCCACCCAATGAGAGGAAAATAGCCTCAAGAACAGGCAAAAGACTCAGAGACACACATTTTTCCACTGTTAGGATTCCCATAAAACCACTAAGCTAACACCAGAAGATATACTCAGAGGTCCTGGTGTGGAGCCTTTTGGAACCCATGCTTGTCACTAAAGTCTCTGTGAGTCCTGCTTAGTTGATTCATTAGGATGTTCTCCTGGTGTCCTACAGTCTGACTCCTGCAGTATTTTCTCCCTCCCTCTGTGGGGTTCCTTGATCTCCTATGGGAGGGACCCAATGGAGATTTCCAATTTAGACTCTTTAGACCCCTGTTTGTTTTCTAATGAGAGAAAGAAAGGGTGTAGACTTGGGTGAATCTGGAAGTAGGGAAAATCTGAAAGGAGTTGGGGGAGAGGAAACTGTAATTTGAATATATTGTGCAAAACAATCTATTTACTATTAACAAGAAGAAAACACTAAAATAAAAACAGAAATCAGTATATGAATTTTAATATAGAAGGTGAGATAAAGCTATGGGCATGTCACAAAAGTTGTCTTAACACAGGACCATCAAGTTCAAGAGAGTTACTGACAGTGTTCAAGGTACAGCAAAGGGGATAGACAGGGCTGATTCCCCTTAGACTGAAGGGAGAAACACAAAGAAGGCTAGATAAGGGAGGATATTGGAAGAGAAGATAATGTTCTAGAAGTTTGGTGAAGCATCCTTTTTACTTTAGGCTTTACTGTGAAGTGGAGAATTATCAAATGCTTTTAACTGAGAAAGAGGATTGTGTCCTTTTGTTTTATAGCAGTGTTCTAACCTGAAAGAGCAAAAAGCAGAAGCAGGAAGATTAGAAAGCAAGGCTAGCATTGCAGAGTCATGGAGAGTAGCCAGATTGTGGTCAGTATGGGATAAAATTGAACATTAACTTCATAAATTGATGTTAAGCTTCAAAAATGTAAATTTATATGTAAAGGTAAGGCATTTGAAAATATAGCATATTACTTTGGACTTGGGTGGATAGTTGAACTTGAATGCAAATATGGAAATTTTAACATGTAATCACCATTTGTAAATGTGTGGGCATTGATGTCTCCTATATGCTCTGTATACCGGTAGGTGAAGGCATAAAAATCTTGTATAAGTAAGAAAACTCTCAGAAGCAATACAAACGTCATAATGTAAGTATTTAATGCACTGTGCAGTGTCCAGACTGTTAATACAGATAATATATAAACACATGTAAATATAAACAGTGATGGATTAGCTAACATTTTAAGGATTTTTGAGCTTGTCTAAGGTTTGTGTTGATTGCCCTTTGCCAAGCAAATTCAGACCAAGCAGAGGCTTTTGTAAGGTATTCCAGCTTCTAAGTCCCAGGACAGGACTTCTTGGCCTTGATCCCTGCAGGACTTTAACTGCATGTTCTGTCCCCATCTCTGTTTGTGTCTGCTCCATTGTTTCTTTCCCTGCAGGCCAGCTTTTTCCATATGGTAGAGAATATGTTCGCCATCAACTCTTCACATATGGAGTCTACAATTCAGAGCAAAAGCAGATCTCAGAAAAATAAAACATGGGAGACAGTGATAGAAACCCAAAGCAAAACAAAACATATTTGCTCAGCAGTGTGCTCCAGGTCAATTTAACAGCCTTAAGACATGTGTTCTTTTTTATTTTCTATGTTCATTATTTAAGTATACATTGGACATGAAGTATTGTTCTTCATCTTTCTGCTTTAAAAATGTATTAATGATATAACAACAGTTAAAGAAATAGAGGCCATGAATTTGAGATAGAGCAATGATGATATACAGAAACTGTTGGAAGGAGGAAAAAGAAGGGAGGAAATTATGTAATTGTATTTTTTGATTTCAAAATATAAAGAAATATTTTAATATATTAATGAAAAAACTGGGAAAAAACCACCCAATGAGAGAAAAAATAGCCTCAAGAATAGGCAAAAGACTCAGAGATACACATTTTCCCACTGTTAGGATTCCCATAAAAACACTAAGCTAACAACCATAAGATATACTCAGAGGTCCTGGTGTGGAGCCTTTTGGATTATTAGAATTGGTTTTGCGGTTGTTTCTGTGGGTTGGCCCCTTTGGCAGAGCCCTTAGCATTTGTAGAGACCTGATCTACACTCTGCACCCTACCAAACTCTTTCCTCTTCAGCAATGATTTTACATTGTATTTTATATCATTTCTGACAAAGTGAATTAAGATGGATGTAACAAATTTTCTGCAGTGTACTTGATCAGTATGCAACAATAAAGCTTAACACTGGTGGCATTTAGAATATGAGACGCTCTCCTTCCTTTTGAGGGGAAGATGTTTAAGAGCCTATGGTCCATGCCTCAGGATTCCATAAGAGAGTTCAGAAATAAATGATCAGAATGCTATGATGTATGCTGGGCTAACTGAAGTATGTTGAGATCATAATTTTTTCAGTACTACAAGGGAAAGGAGCGCTACCAAGTAGGAAAGGTTTGTGTCTCTGTCATTCTCTTAGTCAGCAGATTTTACTGAGTTGACTCTTCAGTTTAAAAGACAATAGTTCTCTTATTTTCTTAGGAAATATACATTAAACTATAGCAGATTTGCATATCTGTTTTAATACAAAAAATTGGGGTGAGACCCAGTACACTAATCAGTCATCTGGATGCGTCTGGAATTCCTTTTCTGTTGCATGCACAACATCAACGCTCACCATGAAAAAAGCAGACTGTGTCTGAACTCCACTGCAGCCATTATGATTCCACACTGAACTCAGGGAATCAGAGTCAGTATCTACACTTCAACCTTTGGATCATTGCCATTCACGTTCATGATAAAGTCCTGGGTTTACCTTCACCAGCCCCTAGCTGACACTAGAAATAATGTTCAGAATTCTCACCATTTTGCTCTCATTTACTGTGAGGAGTCAGTTAGTCATTACTATGCCTACCATATGCTTTCCTAAAGCATAGAAATCTGCTGTCTCTCAGCCTGGAATTCTCATTCCACAGTGTCTGCAGGGCTCACCCTCACCTCAGACCCGGCACCTTTTCACATGTCCTTCTCATAGAGCTCGTTCTAAACTATCTAATCTCTGCCAATTGAATTATCGTGAATAATTAATTAACATTTATATCTTACTGAATATGTTTTGCATGTTATTTATGTGTTAAATATTTTCATTTACATTACATATAAATTACCAGAGAATAGATAGATATATCCCATGTGCTGTCCTTGAATAGAAATCCCTGGTACACAGATCTTACATGCTAAGTTCTTCAATTTTTCACTTAGTTGTTTCTTTATGGTCATACTATCTTGTAAATAGCTATGAATCCCATCTGTACTACTCTCTAGTTCAAGTAAGGAAGCTCTGATTAGTAAAATGACTGTAATCATGACATTCATCTAATTTCAGGTGCAAAATGTTCATAACATTGCTTTGAAAACTGAAGTGCTTATTATAATTTATTTTAATTATTATATTTAATTGTACACATTTAAAAGTCCACATAAAGTTAAATATATATATTTTTAATGTGTGTACAAATATACAGTCCTACATTATATATATATATATATATATATATATATATATATATATATATATATATATATATATTTTAAATTGGAAGGCAAAGTCTTTATTATGTACAGACGTTTGAAATAATCACAAACGTATAATTCCTTAAAATAATATTATCATTTTTCTTAAAGCTGTAGTTAAAATTCTCATACAGATCAAAACTGGTTACATAAGTTTCAAACTGACTTTTCTGATAATACTATCAAACTGCATAAATGTTCCCTAATGATTATTTTCAAGATTTTATATATATATATATATATATATATATATATAGAGAGAGAGAGAGAGAGAGAGCCTATGAATAGAATTCAAAATAAAATTTCTCATCAAGTCTTTATTACCTGTGCTAAAGCAGAGAAATATACTCAATTATAGTTTACAATCAAGTATCATTAATGTACAGAAAATAGTTTATTGGTTATTAGTCATGAATTCATTTTGCATGACTTTATGCAAAGTATCAACAGAAATCTTACAAATTTTAATCTTTTAAATTGTATCATTCTGGCATAGTTTTTCTGTATATTACATATACATTAATATTCACTTCTCCATCTGTCTCTCCACATCCCATTGAATCCTCTTTCTCCTATTTCTACTTTCATGTCTTTTGAAAACAAGTTTCTGCCTACGAGAGAAAAAGTATGTTTATTATACTCAATAAAGGCTCTACAGTTCCAACTATTTCCCTGTAAATGTTATATAAGATTCCTTATGATTGCTTAGCTCTCTATTAGACATGCATCCTACGCATCATCTGTTCATCGACATTCAGGGTTAAGTTGCCTGTTGTGCCCGGGGTCTTTGCTCTATGTGGACAAAAAATGTGGTACCAGTGCCTGTGTTAAGATTAGTGTACATGACATGCTGCCTCTACAATTATTCACTACTGATGACTTTTGGAAATGTGGCTTCTTTATAAAACATTACTGCACAAGAATCTGACATAAGTTGAAGAATTTTTGTAATTAAACAAAGGAGGTAAGAATTTGGATGTCTAGTCACATGCTTTCCAGTGCCATGGAAAGAAAAAGAAGAATTATTGATTTTAGTCACACAAACTTTTACGGCATATGAGCAAATTTTTAACAGTCATTTAAAAATGACCATGGTACACTGTGAGGAGACATTGAAAGCAATACCCATAGTTATACAGCCACATCTTCACTCTTCTTGTTAAAGAAAATTATAATTATATTTACTCTTTTCCAAATTCAATAAATGTGATTCTAGTATTTCTAGTATACGCATGACAATAGTCTTCCTTATGATTAACTTCATATGACTTTAAGCTAAGTGTGAACTGGAACCTTAGGAACATTGACACTATCACATAATGATTGATCCTAGAGACAAAAGAAAGGATAAAATGTCCTCTGACACAATTGAGGAAGATCAGTGACGAACACTGAAACAGTACCTCATCATTAAATATGCTTCCAATTAAATATAACGAAAATTTTCATTATAAGATTGTAGTGATTCTTGCAAAGGTCCACTCTTTTTATTTGACTAGTCCCTGTTTGACAGTTGAGAATGTAATCCTTAGAAGAAATTATTTCTGATTTAACATGCTCCTCATTATTGAGAAAACAAATGAAAATTGTTTAAATCCAATCTGTTTCAAATTGCAACATAGATAAGCATTAAATTGTGGAATTAAACCAGAATTGTAGCCCTATCTACCCTATTTATCATGGGAGCACAGCATATAAGCTAAATGTACCTCAGTTTCCACCATGGTGAATATACAATATTTAAAAGCAAATTCTGAAGCAAAATGTCATGTGTAGCAGACAAATTAAACATCAACAGTTTTGCTTAGTAAATTTTCTTTCTGTTTAATTAGTAAAATGGGCCCATTTTGTCCAAATAGATCAGGATGTCAGCATGCAGAAAAGGATAACTGTGCATTATTGAGTTCACACGCATTCACCAAAACCAGAAGTATTAAAATTTCTATACTAAGACCTATTAATTATACTAAACCATTAGCTAAACTAAACCATTAAAATGCAATGGATGTTAAATGAACCATAAAACCAATTCATAGTCAAAATTAAATTAGCAGATATGAACAATCTTATCATCATAACCAAAACAGTTTCTTTTTTATATTGAAATACATAATCACACACTTACTACAGAGAAAGTGCACAGAAATTGTGAAATTGAAATTATAAATGAAAAAAATAATTTGGAAGTCTGGAATGTTAAACTATCATAAAGTAAATGTAATAGCTTATTGGCATGTTTACTGCAATGCTCAAATATTATATTAAATCAGAATGTAGTTTGCACAAATATAAATATTACTGGAGAATATATTTTCCTTTAATGATATTTTAATGTAATCTCTTGTGTTTATACTTTTTTAGAAATTAAGAACTGTAAATATCTTCATGTTAGGGAAATATGAGTCACCATATTAAAAAATCATAAAACATTAAAGGAATCAGAAGACCTTGTAATACATTTCCTATAATCAATGCAGTCCATGTAAATGTTACTGTATTTTAAGTAAATATATTAATGAAACTTTTATAATTAAGATGATTCATCAAAAAAATAAAGTAAAAGACAAGAAAAAGGCCAAACATACATTCTCCCACTTAATAAAACCTGGGATCATTTTAATCAAACTCAGAATGTCTGTGTCACCACTGCTGTTCAATTTTTCTTGAAAGGCTGACAAAATTCAGATCATGAAAATCTGAGGAACAATGAAAAGAAGAGCTAAAATCACCTCCTTTGCTGGGTTAAATTTAAAAAACAAATAGAGACAAACACTGTTTTTCCACACTAGAAAAAGAAGTGAAGGCAATATGAAGAAGGAAAAAGTTAACAAATGATGTGGAAACAACTTCTTGTGTAACAGTTTCTTCTGTTATTAAAATGTTCTATGCTGCAGGAAGCTCCACATCCAGGAAAGTAAGCAACTGGATTAAGTTTAGACCAACTGAGTTACTTAGAAAGGATACTTTGCAACCTGCTTAGCAATCTGCAGGATGTGCCATGTGCTGCAGGTCCCCAACCTTTGTGAACCTATGCTGGCGTGGGCTTTGGTGATGTAGCTATCTTTGAATCTTTTCTCTTCCAGTAAGTGACCCTTCACCCATATTCTTATCAGTAACCCTAATAAATCTCATTGGTTCCACCAAGTTGAACTTTGGTAGTATCCATACTTTGGTCTATAATAGGCTTTCTATCTAGGGTGAGTAGATGTGTGTGTTGGGTCTCCCCAGGAAACTTTTCTTACTTAAAACAACTGGACATTCATATCAAGAAGAAAAGGAATCAGTAAATAGATTTCACATTAAATATTCTATTAGCAACTCAAATGGATCAATGACTTCAAACATAAAATACAGATGACAAAATACCATAGGAGAAATTGAGATAGCTTTTGAACTGATTGTCTTATATAATAAATATAATATGAAAGCAATGATTAAGAAGATGAATTCATTAAAATTAGAAGTTTCTCTGAGGTGCTGATGATTTAGTTTTGTGACAGAGTATTTGCTTAGCATTGGAGAGGGTAAAGACTGGGTTCACAGCAGAAAAAGAGAAGTTCCTGGAAAAGCCACTCTCAAGAAACACCACCAACTGAGAAAATACTTACAAAAGAATATCTGATATAGGATTATCAGTGAGAGTATGAATATAATACTTGAAATTTGATGGTAAGAAGATGATTCCTATTAAAAATGAATTGGATAATGTGGAGGGAGGAAAGGAAATGGATAACTGCTGCAATTATATTATGATTTCAAAAAACAAAAGAAATTTATAAATTAATAGGAAGCCCATCATTGCTCAAGCATATGGTGTCCCAAAGCTTATGAAAGTAACCAACCAGTGTCTGATTTGACTTAAGGCCAACTCCATGAGATAGAACCCATAGCAGACACTGTTAGGTAACCAAGAACCAAAAATCAGGTAGTTCAGAGACCTAGAATAAAACCAAATACTACGGGTCTTTAAAAAATATGTAGTGATAAAATGACTCCTAAAGATACTCTGCTATACTCATAGATTAGTGCCTTATTCCATTATCATCAATGAAACTTCCTTTTGAAACAGATAAGAACACACACAGAAACCTACAGCAAGATATTATGAAGAAAGAAAGAGACTTTGGAACACACAGCTCCAAATGAGATATCTCCATCAAATACCTCCCCATCCCCAGAGCTCAGGGAATCCCACAGAAGAGGAGACAAAAAGAGAGTAAGAGCAAGAGGGGATGGAGGACCCCAGAAGAACCAAGTGCTTCTAAATCAACTGAGCAAGGCTCACATGAACTCCCAGAGACTGAAGCAGCAAGCATGGGCCCTACGTGGGTCTTCACCAGGTCCTCTGCTCATTTATATACTTTCCAGTTTAGTATTTTTGTGGGATTCCTGAGTGTAAGAATGAGTAGGTCTCTGATGCTTGTGCTTCTATTTGGGCTCTTTTCTATGCGTGGCTTTGCCTTGTCCAACTTCAATGTGACAGTTTTATCTAAATATATTTTATTTTGTGTGTTTCATTGATATCTCCTAGAAGCCTATTCTTCGCTAATGAGAGACAGAAGGGAGTGAATATGGATGGAAGGGAAGGCAGGATGGAACTGGGAGGGGTAGAGCAGGGGGGACTGTATTCAGGACATATTGTATAAGAAAATAATCTATTTTCAATGAAAGGGAAATATTAGGCACCTCATAAAAGAACATACCAAAATAGAATGCTCACAAGCTAGAATATGGACAACAGACAACATTAAATATTAACCAGAGCAGCAGAAATCCTTATTCATTGCTGTTGGTAACTCTGCATGCATCATTTTAGGAGGTCATTTTGAGGCGTGTTTATGAAAAACATCATATTTTAATCATATGATCCATCGTCATCATCATCATCATCATCATCATCATCAAGTGTGCTCTTAGATTAATTATCCAAATGAGTTTCAAACTTAAATCAACCTACCACTTAAAATGTATTTTTTTTTTTTTTTAGGTTTTTTGAGACAGGGTTTCTCTGTGTAGCTTTGCGCCTTTCCCTGGAACTCACTTGGTAGTCCAGGCTGGCCTCGAACTCACAGAGATCCGCCTGCCTCTGCCTCCCGAGTGCTGGGATTAAAGGCGTGGACCACCACCGCCCAGCAAAATGTATTCTTATAATAGTTTTTATTCATAATTTTCAATATGAGAAAGTAATCACTGTACTTCAGTAGAATAACAGGTTACTCATTGTATACTCAGATAGTATACTGTGAATTTCCTGACTATAAGGAAGCACAGATCTCTTACTAAGTGAAAAAAACATACAGCCTCAAAAGGCTACATACCACCTGATTCTAACTACATAACATACTGGAAAAGATTTTGAGGAGTGTAAATGGTCTTTTTTTGCCAGTGAGTTGGAGGGAGAGAGGGATAAAAATGATGACGCACAGAGGATACTTGAGACAGGAACACTATTCTGTGATATAGAAGTTATACTTCTGGAGAGTAGATGACGTTATAGGTTTGTTACCCTAAATCCTGGCACTGGAGAGAAGACAATGTACCATTGTATGCTCATCAGTGGTAAGGAAAGCTCCCCTCAGAGTAGAAGGCTGGCAACAGAATAGCATATGCACATGGGAGCATGGAGAGTGCTTGGGAAATCTCTATGCCATTTTCACAGTTTTGCTACACAGTTTTAGCAAACTCTAAAAACAAAAAATTACTTACAAAAAGAAATTACATTTTAAAGCAATAAAGTGAAAAGGCACAAGTCTGTAAGTTAATTGAGATGAACTGAAAAATAAGGGTTCTCAATAAAAACTGAGCATTTTTGAAAGATTAAGTAAAACAAGAAAGCAGGTACATCGAATTAATCACGACAACAATTTTCTGAGAAATAACCAATCCTTGAAATGGCAAAGAATCAGAAAACACATTGTTTTGATCTTACGGTAAAAATTTCATAAGCAAAACAAAGTATCTAAAGGACATTAGAAAAATATCAATACAGCCACATGAACCTTATTGATTTCTGTATAACAAGAGAAAAACAACATAAAAGATAAATGTAGAATATACGTGAAAAGGAAATTAATGACCCCAACAGAGAGACTCTAAAAGCTGGAGTAGAAAATAACATTATAGAAAGTTCAACAACTTATCCTTTTTTTATTAAGTATTTTCAATGTGAATGTGTGAATGTGTGTATGTATGTGAATCATGGGCATGCCTGGTACACATAGAAGCCAGAAGGCATCAGATGCCCAATAACTGGGGTTCCAATCAGTTGTGAGTCATCAAGTTGGGTGTTATGAACTGAATGTCGTCATTATCAAGGATAATAAGCACTGAGTCCTCTTCCAGATGACCTGGGTTTGATTTTCAGTATCCACATGGAGTCCCACAAGCATTTGGAACGCCACTGCCAGGAAATCAATTTCTCTTCTCTGGCTTCGGTGAGCACCAGGCACGTACGTGGCACACAGACATCAAAGCACTCAAAACACTCATACACACACAAAAAACAAGTGAATAATTTATTTTTTAAAAAAGAGTAGCAAAGTCTCTTAGGTGTTGAGCCATCTCTTCAGTCCTTGGAAGTTCTGATGTTGAGCAAGTCATCTCACTGTTGCAAAAGAAACATAAATGGAGAATGAGGTACCCTCTTTAGGATGAGCTGCAGACATCCAATCAAGGCAGAGTTGAGAGCAGCACTATCGTGTTACAACCTGTTGCCTGGGGGGAGATGGGTAAGCTTATCTGACGAGAAAAACTGTCTGGAATAGCTATCAAGAAGTTAAAGATAATTCTCTAACAGTTACTCTGTGTAAGGGATGAAGCACATGCTGTGGAACATTTTGGAGGTCAAAGGCCAACTTTCAAAAGTCAGTTCTCTCCTTATACTGTGTGGGTTCCAGGGATCAAATCAGGTTGTTAAGCTTGGTTAGAAAATGCTTTTGCAGGCTGAGCTGTATCACTGGCCTAAGAAGGTCTTCAATCCAGCAACTACTCCCCTCTCCCTGTCTCTGTCTCTGTCTCTCTGTCTCTCTCTGTCTCTCTCTGTCTCTGTGTGTGTGTGTGTGTGTGTGTGTGTGTGTGTGTGTGTGTTTGTGTAATACTAAAATGACCCTGTTACAATAGTGCATACTCGGCAATCACTCTACCAAGTGGGCTATATGACAAACCCCAAGCTGGCCTTAGTTCTATGGCCCTGCCTTAGTCTACTGAACGTCTGAATTACATGATGACACCACCATATCGTGTTCTGTTTTTGTTTACTCTGCATTTTCTAGTGTAGTCTGAATCTCCTAACATTATGTAATTTCCCTTATCTGTTCTTCTGTCACCACAGACAACAGCAGAAAGAGATGAATAATGGAACAGCTTTAATTGAATTGTCATTAGAGTCCACATTAGACCATGTATATAATTCTGATCAGGCGGTGGTGTCACAAGCCTATAATATGCATATACTTATACTGTACCTATAAAATACCACCAGTGTAGTATAACTGCTCTAGATCAGAGATGAATAAAGTAGGGGTTCCCCTAAATGTGGCATTTGGTTTGGTTTCATTTCCAAGGATAAATGACAAAAAGAGAAAAGATAGCAAAAATAATAGTAGTGAAAATCAGGGCAACATAAAGACATCACAGAATGTTCACTGGGAATCAGAAGAAACCAAAGTAAAAACATACATGAATATGGAGAGAATAATGTGGTCTGTGAGCTAAGATTAAAATATGAACAGTTGGATTGCTGACTAGAAAATGCACATTATATAACCATTAGAGGTTATATAATGCTACATAATCTATGGCTCTTCATTTTGAATATCAGCAATGTGAGTTCAGATCACACATATGACAGGCCTTGCTACCCCGTCAGAGCCTGGGCTTGTATATAAAACCCTCTTGGATTCCCATATAATTTTCATGGAAATTCAGTAAGAAAGGAGAATGAAGGTCAGGCTGAATGCTGACTCTGAGGTTAGGTAGGGTAAACAGTCCAACAAGCTTATTAAAGAAGAGATGAAGATCCCCAAATCCAATGTTGTTAGAAGGATTATCTACAAGAAACCAGGGGCTCTCAGGTCAATTGTAGGAAGTAGAGTGAACGATTTTGTGAAGCAAAGATCAGTGTCATCAAGGACAGCTTGCAAGGACAGCTTGCAGGTGTAAAGCCAAGCACTATCTGCATTGAAATATGACTTGCTTTTCTATAAGATAGAGAAATCTACCCTGTGTTGAAAACATCCCAGAAAATAAAAGTAAAGTCATAATGTTTTAAACTCTCTTCATGGCAAGAATGATGAACATAGAACATAACATATAACCAGTACATACACATAATGAATGAGTTAATACTTTAATTTTCAATTGCCCTTTGTTAGGGTAAGGTGCTTTCATCGAAGTAAGACATTGCAGAAAGCTAAAAATTAGGGAATCTGAAAATCCTGCTGCCCACAATGGAGATGGAGTTATACCTTTGAAAGGATAAAATATTTAAAATTAAAATTAAAATTTCCCCATGCAGAGTTTGATTTGGGGCTAACAGTGGTGACTTTCCTGTGAATGCTCAGTGACAAACTGTTGTGTAAGGATGTAGAAAGCACAATAACGCTTCTGTGAGCACAGTGTTTGGCATGTGTCCTTGTTTAGAACATCTCTGTGGCAACAGACACACAGAAAAACAAAACAGCTATCTAATACTGTATTATCATTGTTCAATAATTTCTTTAATTATACCTTTAAAAAAACAAACCGTTCAGTACAATTTTCTGACAATACAGAAACAAATTCTTTTAACATTTTCAATGAATGACAACGTCACTAGTGAAGCTGTCTGTTTTCCCCATGCTGGGTGCTTACATCCTCCATTACCTGGAATGTGTGTGTGTAGGCATACTCTTATTTTTACTGCCAATAGTTGAGAGTGCACACAGCTGAGTCCATATTTTAGAGTCATTGCAAAATGGCCTCAGGTAGTTGAGAGAGTGCACAAATGATTCCACATTTTAGTCATTGTAAAATGGCCTCTGAGCCGTTTCTCTGGCCCCTCACACATAGATGAAGAATAGCCAGTAATTACGCAGATGGAAAGTCCATTTCCCCATTCACTTCCACTAAGCTGTATGTGAAGACTGAATCCACCATTGATCATCCTTAAAGTTCTGTAAATGTTATACTATTGTAATATTTAAAATCCCATTATCATTTTCATTTTCTAGTGCTTTATTATAATGTTAATTTGAAAGTGTATCATATTCATTTCATTATTGAGATTTTAAGGTTCTACATCGCTTTTGTTTCTCCTGTTTTACCAAAAATAAGAACATTGATATTCTGTGTTTAATTCAGCCTTGTTCTCATTTGTGTTTGAACATTTCATCTTGCAAGCCCAAAGAAGGATGTTCCCAGATTCATAATCCCCTAGGGATCTTTTGTTCTTGTCTGCACTCTGATAAAATAACACATACTATTCAATCACATATCTTTCTCCAAAAGTTTTTGTAAGTGGCTGTGATATTAATTTAAAGTTTCTTCAATAGATTTTTGTCCTAAATAAATAATTGAAAACTGCATGGGATTTTACTAGCAGCTGACCTCCTCCTGGGCAAAAGCAAGTACCACACTCCATTCTCAAGTTCTAATGCAACCAACTGACAAAGACCAGTGCATACAATTTAGAGAGTATGATTACTGAATTAGAAATACACATGCTAGAAAAAAAGTCTCAGTGGTAGGTTATTGGTTTCCTTTCACTTGTGGTTTTTGTGTATTCTTTCACTACATATTACTCTTAAGAAAATAAGTAAGTAAAAATTCTGTTTTACCCTTATAGCATTTACTTCATGTATAAAAATACTGGAAATGCCAACAAATACCAATAAATGCACAAAGTTGTACCAGCATTTAAAACATTGATATGTATAATTTTAACATAATGTTAAGAATCAGGGGATTGCAATTGAGGAAATTATAATTTGATGGTTTATATGTAAGAATAAAAGCAATGATACAGGAGTTAAGAAGTGAATGAATCCAATGCTTTTGTGACTGTCACATCTCTTGACCAGTAATTTATTTATGCTGCCTGCAAGCATGTTTTTAATTAATCATTCAGTGAAATAAAGTGTAGGCATTTCCAAGTATCGTCTGCTGTTGCTGGGACAATATTCCTGACAAAAGCAGTTTAGTGGGGGAAAGGATTATTTTAGCCCATAGTTTCAGGTTACAGTCCAGAAACCAAAGTGCCAGGAACCTGCAGCAGCGCCACAGAGACGCTGTCAGGAGAGAGAATGCATGTATGCTGGTGCTCGGTTCTCTTTCTTTACTCTTAAACAGCTGGAACAGTGGAGGGTATCGATGTTGTTCATAATGGGTGTGTGTTTCCAACTCAATTAACATCATCAAGATAACCCCCCACTGACATGCTCACAGGATAACTTGATCTAGACAACCCCTGATTGAGAATCATTCCCAGGTGACTATAGATTGTATTGAGGTGACCAATCTGTTACAATACAAATTTGTTTTTATTTTCCTGCTATGGCTATGATGTCCATGCCAATGAAGACTTACATGTGTTTGCCTCATGAAATAATTTGATCAGTCATATTACGTCAATTTACACATTCTTTCTATTTCCCTCTAATGCTTCAGGTTCAAAAGAATAAGAACAGTATTCAAATTCCCAATATTTCTGACGTCAGGAAAGTATTGCCCATTTGATAAAGGCAAAAATAAAGATTGAGCAAAAGAAAAGTTTAACCTAAGGCCTTTGTCCCCCACTTTACTGATACTGTGCTAACAGAGTGCATGAAGAACAGACCTACCTTGGTGTGTGGTGGTATTGTGTCACCAAAATATTGTGTACCTTAATAAACTTACCTGGGGTCAGAGAACAGACAAGCCACTAGTTAGTCAGTGATAGCACACGCCTTTAATCCTAGTATTCCAGAGACAGAAATCCATCTGTGATCTCTGTGAGTTCAAGGCCACATTGGAAATAGCCAAGCATGGTGACACGCCTTTAATCCCAGAAAGCCAGCTTTTAATCCCAGGGAGTGGTGGTAGACAGCAGAAAGATATATAAGGCGTGAGGACCAGAAACTAGAGGCATTTGGCTGGTTAAGCATTTGGCCTGGTTAAGCTTTCAGGCTATGGAGCAACACAGTACAGCTGAGATTCATTCTGGATGAGGACACAGAAGCTTCCAGTCTGAGGAAACAGGACCAGCTGAGGAAGTGGCGAGGTGAGATAGCTGTGGCTTGCTCTGTCTCTCTGATCTACCAGTATGGACCCCAATAACTCGGCTCGGGTTTGATTTTATTAATAAGAACTTTTAAGATTCATGCTACATCGGTGTCTTTTTTTTTTTTTTTTAATTTTACAATACAATTCAGTTCAACATATCAGCCACGGATTCCCTTGTTCTCCACCCTCCTGCCCCCCTCCCCTTCCCCCCAGCCAACCCCCCATTCCCACCTCCTCCAGGGCAAAGCCTCCGCCCCCCCAGGACTGAGATCAATATGATAGACTCAGTCCAAGCAGGTCCAGTCCCCTCCTCCCAGGCTGAGCCTAGTGACCCTGCATAAGCCCCAGGTTTCAAACAGCCAACTCATGCAATGAGCACAGGACCCGGTCCCACTGCCTGGATGCCTCCTAAACAGATCAAGCCAATCAACTGTCTCACCCATTCAGAGGGCCTGATCCAGTTAGGGGCCCCTCAGCCATTGGTGTCATAATTGAGCATTGTCTAGCCACTTTTTTCATAAGACTGGTGAAAAATGTTCCCTCTGGTAACTTTAATCCCATTTTTACTATTTGTATTCAGCTGCATTATTATGATTAAATCTGCTTCTTTTTGCCTGCCAACACCAATTTTCAGCTCAGCAGCAGAAACTGAGTCCTATGTGTTAAACTCTGCCAGACAGATGTCACAGTGTAATGACTTCTGGAAATTCTGTCATTAGTTTAGCCATGAAAACACGTTTAAATTTTTACTAAATTTGATATTGTTTAATTAAAAATTTCAAAATCTCTTTGTTAACTTATACCAAAAATATAGAACCTGAATTGATAGGCTAAAGATTATTAATCATAAGTAATTACCTTCTTGATATGTGAAAGAAATCTCTTTTCAATCACTTTTCTAGTATAATAAATATAAAGTAAATATTCCCTAAAAATTAATCAAATAGACATTAATTTGAAATGTTCCATTCACTGATATTTTCCCCATTCCACATAAATCTTGTTTTATTTCTAACAATTCTGTATTTACTGTAATTATTATAATAATTCATAAAATTTTTATAAAGGTTTGTTTTATGTTACTTTAATAATCAAACTCCAAGCAACTGCTTGCTAAGTATCCTTGCTAATTTTTTTTTTCAGTATTATGTTAGTCAAATAACCAGAGGTTGCACATCCTTGGCAAGCAAGCCCTCTACCACTGAGCTATATCTCATCCCAAGAAGATGACCCTTCACATTTTTGAGATGCCACATCATCTACATTAAAAGTATAAATCCAGAAATTATAAACAAAGCACAAAGTTTTCTAGATAAGCAGTACATTTAGAGCTTTCGAACTTCCCAAGGAATCAGATCCCAAGAGTTGTGAGCTGTTCTGTGTTTGTGATTAACCTTCTGATAGATCTATGTAACAAGAGGCAAAAATCCACGGATGTACAAAATTTAGTGGGGAAATAACATATATCTGATGAAATGGGTGAATCTGGGGATGTTACGCTCAGCACAACAATAAGTGAACTGATTCCTTTTTAAATGCTGCGACTAAACACGGGACAATAGCAACTCAAGGGAGGAAGAGTTTCACAGGCTCACATTCTGAGAGGACAGCACACCATGATGGAGGTAGGCATACATCCTTGGCCAGGAAGCAGATGCTACTCATATTTAGGGTGAATTTTCCCACCTCATTTCACCAAACCTAAAAATCCCCTCACAGCCACGCCCAGAGGTTTTTTCATAAGTAATTCTAGATCCAGTCAAGTTGATAATCATTATTAAGCAGTACATCAAGGGTAGAAGGGCAAAACCCCAGTGAAAACAGAGAATGGAATTGCTGGGACCAGAGGTAGATGACAGATGTTGACACAAGTATCCAAAGTTTAATTAGCTAGGATGAACACATTCTGTAAGAAAAATATTCAAAGGAAAAATGATATTTGATTTCTTTTGAACTAAAACTATGTTCCAAAACAAGTAAAGGAATAAACAGAGGAAAAAAGTAATAGAATCCATCTCTTACAACTGGAAAATAGTATAACCCCTACACAGAGCAGACAGGGGGATGTACAGTTTAGGTGAATATTTTTAGGCCATGGGATTCCATGCAGTTGCTGCTGTAAGCATATGGCTATTCCAAGAGCTGAACAACAGGCTGCCCGTACCAGGTGGGCAGTGAGAGCAGGTCACCTATTTTTCCAAATGCAAGGAAAAGGTGGTCAAAACAGCTGTCTCCTCTCCAAAATGATCATCAGCTGAAAAAAATTGCAGGGGATTTTAAATACTCTTATAAGAAACTGCCACAATTCATCCTACACTAACTGTACCAAAATATTGGAAGAGAAAACAATGTTTTCATGACAACATTAATGTATACTTCCCCTAAAATAGCCATAGGTTAAAGATGCAAATTTATACAATACTACTTCTCAGTATCAATATATAGAATTCCTCAAGCACATAACAGGCACAACTTTCTAAAATGAGAATTTTTACAGAAAATTCAGGATGTCTCACTCTTTGGAATAATATAACATGCTTCAATAGGTATGTAAATAACCCAAGTCAATGGGTATGTGTGTGTGTACATACAAATATATTAAAACATATGTATATATTATATATATACATAAAATTATGATAGTTGGAAATGACTATAAGAATGAATGGACATGGCTCAAATTACAGCACAGTCATACACCTAAATATCATTAGTTAGCAAAACAAAATGCTTTCTTGAATGTAGTTATATGTACGTATTGTATATAGTTATTGTTGAGCAAAGAAAACAGCAGAATAGCATACATGTTCATGTACAATCTTATGTGTGTCTATTGCATGGATTTGTAAAATATGAAAAAACAAATTATGATTGAGGTAGAATATTTATAAAAATATTAATTCACAATGGCTAGGAAATAGTAATTTGTAGACTATGCAAATTTTTCATTGCATATTCTATTGTAGCTTTTAGTGCTTAGTTTTTACTTCAAGTTCATGACTTCATATTTAAAAACAAAATTCTAGGTTATTGTCGGTTTATCACTATTTCCTCTGACTAGCTTCGGCTTTAGGGCTGGGTATTTAGCTCCTTGCAATGGACTGGGGCTCTGTTACCAACACCCACATGTCAGCCCATATCATTTATAACTTCAGTTTTAAGGCATTAGAGCCATGTTCTGGGCTCCATGGATATTGCAGACATGGGATACACATACACACACGCACTCAAAATATGCATGCACACAAAACAAAATAAATATTTTAAAATAACAGATAAATTGCAGAGCTTATTGGACATTAAAGCTTTATTCTTGTGGGGGGAAAAAGATAAGACAGAAAGAAGAGTGAAAGCAACAATAAAAGGCTTGGAAAGCAGAAGTATATTAGAATCATCCACTCAGGAACACCCCACAGGTTTCTCCCAAGGACCTTGCTTTGAGAACCCCGACTCGACCTTATCTGTGTTTATTTTAAAACACAAAGCATTTTATACACTTGCCTTACATTTTTCATTGCTCATATCTTTCTCTTATGCCTGAGTCCATGCCTCATGGTGTTAGGTTTTTGGAAATAATATTTATTATTTTGGAACTTGTTGAAGGCATTTCTTCTGTGCTGACTCCTAAGCTTTTATTTTATTGATAGCTCATTCTTCCTTCTCCCATGAATCTCTTTGTACCACACACTTCATTAAGGGAAACTGCGTCCAAGTTACTCTTTTTCTTCTCTCTCACGGCCCTTAACTATCAAGGACTGTATTGTATGTGTCATGTCACACAATTCTGACCACAAACCCTTGAGATAGACATATTATGCTGGCATTGACCGTGTGGCGGAATGAACTAAGTAATTTATGCAAGCCAAAATCAGTGAAAACTCAGACAGCTCAAAGACATCGGGTATATATTTGAAAACGTAAACATGTTGTCACACTGTTTCCTAGAACTTGATATTGATATTAACATGTTAGCATATAGATTTGTGAGGTTTAAAAACTATCTAATCTTTGTCCTTGAGAATGGTCAGTAGTGCTTTCAAGATGACTCTGTAAGTAATGAGCAATGAAAATTTGCATTGAACTAGTGTACTTTTAGATTCAAATTTTATCACATAGTACCCAACAAAATGATTTAACAACAACATATCTGTTTATCTCTCAATTTTTCCTAAGGGAATGCAAATTTGATGAAATATAATGTGGTGGTTCCAACATCTTTCTTTCGTTCAATTGCAATGGAGTCTGAGTTCAAAGACAACTATCGACATCCTAAAGTGGACAGGGAAACCCACAAGACCCCAGCCCTACACAAAGAACTATGAGATAACTAAGGAATTACGAGTTCAAGAGAAATAGTCTTCCCCAACTAAGAGTACACCAGTTGGATACTATACCAAATGGTTATCCCAGAAAACCTGCATGCAAGTTACATACAGGTTAAGCAGGTTGTATTTATGTTTTCATGAATACATCTATCTATCTGTCTGTCTGCCTGCCTATCTGTCTGCCTGCCTGCCTGTCCATCTGTCTACATGTATATATATAACAACAATAATGAAAACAGAGGCTATGAATTTGAAATAGAGAAAGGAGGAGTATATGGAAAGGCTTGGAGGGAGGAAAGGAAAAGGAGAATGATATAATTATATTATAAACCCAGTAAATAAAAGAATTAATGAAAAGTATGGTTTTAAATTTTTATTTATGTTAATAAGTTTATACTAAAGCAGGCTCAAAGAGAACATATAATCTTGCCTTTATTGTGTCTGTTATTATTGCATGATCAAGAAGGTAATTATTTCTAAAATATTCTGAAATACATCTTGTTGCTTTTATCTATAACATAATAGTACATTGTTAGGAAATAAATCAATTTGGCAATGGTCGCGAGACAGCAGGAACTGACCTACTCTGGTGATGGGATGGCCAGACACCCTGATAATTGTGCCATAAACCCCATCCAAGGACTGAGGAATCTGAAGGCAGACATCCACGGCTGGGCCCCTGCTGGAGCACTGGGAGTCTAATTAGTGAGAAAGAAGAGGGTTTATATGAGCGAGAATTGTTGAAGCCAAGGTTGGATAAAGCACCGGGACAAATAACCAAATGAATGGAAGCACAGGATCTATGAACCAAAGGCTGAGGGGCCCCCAACTGGATCAGGCCCCCTGAATGCGTGAGACAGTCATTTGGCTTGATTTGTTTGGGAGGCAGCTGTGCATTGGTGCTGGGTCCTAGGCTCGTTGCATGAGTTGGCTGTTTGAATCGTGGGACTTATGCAGGGACACTTGGCTCGGTCTGGGAGGCAGGGAATGGACCTGCCTGGACTGAGTCTACCAGGTCGACCCCGGTCCTCGGGGGAGACCTTGATCTGGAGGAGGTGGAAATGGGGGATGGGCTGGGGGGAGGGGGGGCGAGAGGGGGAGAACAGGGGAATCTGTGGCTATTATGTTGAACTGAATGGTGTTGTAAAATAATAATAATAATAAAAAAATAAAAAAAGAAGATAATTATTTCTAAAATATTCTGAAATACATCTTGTTGCTTTTATCTATAACATAATAGTACATTGTTAGGAAATAAATCAATTTGGCAAGGAAAATGAAAAGGAGTGTAATCTGATTCTGTTCATAAAGAAGGCAACTTTAAAAATCAAAGCAACATTTTAAAAGAGGTTTAAAAGTGTTTAATTATTTCCATTTTGAGGCCAAGAATCAAAATTAGGAACATGTGTCCAAGAACTTAGCAAAGACTCATTACCTTGTGAAAAATATGTGCACGTATACATCCAATTCTAGCTAACTGAATTATATACATGCTAGAGTTGAAAGAAGTCATTTCTACTAAAGTAAAACATTTTTATTCTTTTCATTTATCATTGAATTACATGTTTAGCTTATTGAGGTAAACATTAGAATTTTTTATTTCTGGATTTTGACTGGACAGCATTAGTACTATAAAGCATTTAAATAAAAATTAAAATATTCTAGTCTCTTCACATTGGTTAAAAAGAGTAAAATTGGCCATGCAGCAATGGCACACACCTTTAATCCCAGCAGTCGGGAAACAGAGTCAGGCAGATCTCTGTGAGTTTGAGGCCAGCCTGGTCTACAGAGCAATATCCAGGACAGGCACCAAAACTACACTGAGAAACTCTGTATCAAAAAAAAAAAAAAAAGAGTATCAAGATTCACTAATTTTTTCACCTCCTACCAGTAAAATAAAACATACACAATTTTAGTGTGATGATTTGACTACAGAATACATGCTCATGTTCCAAGTAATAGTCTGTCAGTTGTCTGGCTCCCAGGACATCCTTCCAAGGAATTATCCTTTCTTTTTGTTTGTTTGGGTTTTTTGTTTGTTTGTTTGTTTGTTTTGTTTTGTTTTTGTTTTAAAGTTTTTACAGCTCTCTTCTTCCTTTTGTTGAAAATAGGTTTATATAATATATTCTGATCAAGGTTTCCCCTCTCTTTCATTTTTCCCAGATGCTCCCCACCTCCCCATCCACCCAACACCATGACTTTTCTTTTTTTTTTCTCTCTTTATGAAACCAAGAAACAACAATAACAACAAACACAATAAAAAAAACTCAAGAAACACCTAAAACAAGATCCATTAAAAACTCAAAACTGAAAACTGTAATATACAAGCAAATGAACAATAAGACAAAAAAAAAATGCCTAAACAAATCATTGATGTCCTTTGGCATTGGCTATCTACTAAGGAGTGTGGGGCCTACCCTTCATTGTGGTTAAAATACCCAGTGAGACTTCACAAGAAAGAACTAATGTTTGCAAGCTTGTGTCAATTGGAGAAAGCTATTTAGTTAGGGATTGGAGCCAGTATCCCCATCCCCATTTCAGCACTGGGAGCCCAGCTGGCTTGAATCTGTTCAGGCCCTGTGCATATTGCCATGGTCTTTGTGAGTTTAAGTGTGAATTCGTCCTGTTGCATCTGGAGGACACTAGTTGCTTGGAATCATCCATCCTTCTGGTTCTTTCAGTCTTCCAACCTCCTCTTCTGCATAGCTTCCTGATCCCTGAGAGTAGGGTTTTGATGAAGACATCCTATTTAGAACTGAGTCACCCCAAATCCTTTGTCCTGGAACACTAACATGTACAATAGTTGAGTCAAGGCAAAGGGAAAAGTTGTACAATGTCTGTTTCTTATAGAGCAGCTGCTATGAGTCTTGGCATGTAGCATAATAGCAAAGCAATATGATCAAGACAAGCCCCAGAGAAACTGCTGGTGTCTGAAGATTCCAGCTGTTATAACACCAGACTCTGGATTATACAGTATCTCCTGTCCCCAGAAAGATTCTGTACTTTAAGATGTAAGTTCTTGTTTTCTCTTATGTTGGCAGTTGTACTCTAATTGGATACTATACTCATGTTAATTTTTCTTGAATATTCAAGAAAATATAATATCAAAGGGCAATAAATGGGTATTAAATACTGACTCTTTCTTGGTGGCAGCTTATCAGGAAGACCTGTGTGCTACATTCCCCGGAGTTCCGCTCTTTCTTACATATTTAAAATCCTCACATTATTAAATCCAAAAGCATGTACTCTAAAAATTCAGAGCAAAGCTGTCTTCCAAACAATGTAACAACTTCTTGACTAAAATATCAAAAACATTTAGGATTGAGTATTTTGAACATATTTCACATGGTTAGTACACATTGCAAAGTTTTAAGCAAAATTGTTTCGGTCTAAAAGGTGATGTAAAACTTACACTTGGCCTTCTTGATGATTCTAATTTTTTTTTGAGAGATCGAGATGGATGGGGCTGCAGATTTAACCTAGGACCTGGTGGATTCAATGCACCTCTACTGAGTGAGTCATGATACTTATAATAGTTTAATCCTTACTTTTATCACAAGACAGCATTTACCAAGATATTAAGCCAAACACATACCTTGGTGATGTGCTGTGTGCTGTCAATTGCTAAATATAAAAATTGCTTCTTGTATCTTAGAAGGAATCATTTCAAAGTAAAGATATGAGATGTTTATCTCATATCTCACATGCCTTGGAAATTGTTCAATGTCTAGATAATCTACAAATTAGTGTAGCAGAAATAATATTGTTGTCTTCTCTTAGAATCATTTAAAATATTTCTACATTTCTAAGACTTTATTATTAGAATATAGTGCATATAATCATATGAAAACACATAATTCATAATACTTAAAGATGCGTTCAAAGATAATATTTCCCCTCAGTAGATGTGAAGCTGCCCACCCAACATACACACACACACATACTTCTGCTCCTTGTCTCAACGTGGAATCTTCTCCCTGGTTAGAATTTTGGCTCCATTAAATTGTTCTCTCACAATGGATAGATGTTAATCTGTAAAACAGAGTCTTCTTTGGCTAGTCCATTTCATACTGAAAAGAGATCAAGGTTATATCATTTAAGTCAATATTTTGATTCTATATTTGGTGCCTTATTAATCCATTTCTCTTAAATCTCCTACAAAATTCTGCTACCCAAGAAACACAGTATATTTTGCTTCATTATATGTTCTTTCTGTAGTTCATAAAAAAAGCCCATGACTTTGAATTCCATAGTGATTATAAAATTGAATTATTAGAGTCTAAGTTTTATATGGTGTGTACATATTGCATGCATATTTCTAATAGATGAAATATACACACATTATAATCCATAATTCTAATGCATATTATATGAGATAGAATGCTAACAAAGTACTATGAATGGTTCCTACAGGAAACATTGAATCTCTTTACAAATTCACAGTTATGCTTTTTAAAATAACCCTATTTAGAAGCCTATTTTAAGGGCATTCATATTTTCAAGCACTAAATGTAAAATATACATTAACAGTGCTCTGCAGGCTGTTTATAGATTAGAATTAAAATCATATATGAGTATGTATGAATTATTTATTATAATGCTGAAGAAAAAAATGTTGATACTTGAGTTTACAACTCTTATTCATCGGTCACAATGTAAGTCCTAAATAATGATACAGTTTGCAAAAATACCCATTTAATTCAATAGACTGAATTGCAAATAATCCAGCTCCGTGAATTTATGTGACATAATGTATATGAAGAAAATATTATTATTTTGAAAACTGACAGAAAGCTTTAAAAATTCCAACATCATTACATTCCCTCATTCTATACTACTATTTATTACATAATTTATGTTGACTATCATATATAAATGATTGTTAATAGTAAGCATATATATATATATATATCAATTTATGTTTACTGAATGTACAATCACCTTCATTTATTAATAATGGAGAAGCTTATGTTTTCCTTTATAAAACAAGTCAATGCAAGAATGTCACATTTCATACTCACATGCAATATAATAACCAAGTGATAACTAGCTCTTAAATAGCATTTTAAGAGTGACTTGCATCTTCCAAAACCATGCAATATACTTTACCTATACACAGAGAAAAACAGTTTCTTTTACCATGAAAGTCAACTTAAATTATAGGGTTCCATAAATAACTTTTGCTTAGACAATATTTTACTGGTCCCTAAATTTTTCTGTGAACACACTCCAGTCAGAGAGTAACTACTAAATACATTCTAAAATATATTGTAACAACTAGGAAAATAAAAGTAAATGAAAATTTGTATGATTTCTTTAAATAAACTAATATGCAGTTACATTTTACAGTCATTTTATGTATAAAGTTTATCACCTCAATGCATATCTGATGTAATTTACTGAATTTCTCTTTCAATAATTCTGGTCCAGCATAGTTGAAAACTAAGAGTCAAGAGCAAGTCACAAGTATCTTACTTAATGATTTTCAATGCAGGGTTTTACACATGGAGTCAAGCTGACAAATATAAAGCAATGCCACCTACAATCCTAACAACAATTAGAAAGGACCGAGGTAAGATGTGCCCTACACAGCTCATTTAATCATAGCTCCTAAGTTCCTTAATTGAATTTCCATGTTGGATATAATTACTTGTTTCGCATGTAGGAGCATCAAGAAAAAATGTTTCATAATACTTAACCCATGCTTAATTTTATGCTAAGCTGAAAACACAGCCTCTGGTAGTTAATTTCTAACACAGATTTAAAGTATTGCGGTAGTTGTGTAAAAATTCATCATCAGTACTGTAGATGTGGCTCAGCCAGCTAGTTCAGTGTTTCTCTGGAAGCTGTGGGCCTTGGCTTCAGTCCCCTACCATGAAAAATTAACAATAAAAGGATTAAAATACCTGCTATATCATAAAAATGATAAAATGTCAGTGGTCATAATTTAAACAATTAGATGTTTGTTTTTTTAATGTAACAGAAATTTAATGTTCACTGTCCAAAAATATATAATAAAAATTAACGGAGTAATTTAAAGTAGTAGAGGAGACATTTAAACCAGTCGGACTACTTAACTTAGACATAGAAGTAGGCAGAAAATAGGTTCCCCTGTTCCAGGGATGATGAACCAACAGGATCTTTAATGTAGCTTATGAACGTTAATTATCTCCACAGGAAATCTCCTGCCTTTGATTAGCTAAATACGTGCTGAGTGAGATACAATTACAAGTGGTTTTCAGTGATAGCATTTTTACTCTTATGAAATAAAAAAGATTTAAAACATAAACATGTTACTCTACACACTCAAAAAAGACTGAAATGTGATTCCAGAAGGCAGGTTGTGTTTAACTTCAGTATTAATTCACTCATGCTTCACTGCACTGAGTCTATATGGCAGTAAAATGCACTTAACTCTGGCCTTTTATTTTAAATTTTTTAATGGAATTTAAATTTATTAAATTTATTTTTTTATATTTTTAAATGGAATTTTTAATGAATTTTAAATGAGATCTTAATTTACAACAATGTGTGCTTTGAAGTAAATTTTTACATTCAATTTTCATTAAAGTAAACACCATTTATTTTGGAAACACAGAACATAGGAGGAAACATTTGCAGTATTTTAAGTGATGCATATTGTACTGATTACAGAACAAAAAGGAAGGGTGACTTAAGATGGTTCCAGCGAGGTAAAAGACTTGTTAGCTTCCATGTCTTGTGTATATATACATGATTATCTTCACATATCCCTAAGTTATTTTACAAAATAAAAGAAAAAAAGTATATTGAAATATGCAAATATTTCAAGCTTATTTTCTAATTGGGGTGCTAAAACTGTTTTGATATATACATAATAAATATCTTCATGTTATGAATTAAGAAACAAAAATGCTTGTTCTGTAGCATGGTTAAGTCCACCAAAGAACACACATAGACACTCTTAAATCCAAAATAAATTTTTTATTGCCAGCCAGAGGCTGAAGGGAAATTTGTCCAAAGAATGTAGGCTGAATCTCACAGTTCTTTGCCTTTCATGCACAAAAACCACATCCTGGTTGATACATTTCAGCTCCCTGGAACAGTTAGCCAGAAGCAGAAGCTCAGAAGCCAAAAGGCAAGGTTAATTCCTTTAGTGACTTTCCTGGATCCCGGAACTGTGAGGACTACATCTTTCATGGTTGAGGTCTTTAATCCCATTTTGGCAGATGTTGGAGTCTATGCACTGGGTTTTAAGGTCAGAATTGTGCCTCTCACATAGCATCAGCTGTAATAAGCCCTGGGTGCCTGTTATAGTTCTTCATTGCACTGAGTTGCCCAAGTTTCAATTGTTCGTTT
>NC_134865.1:4697500-4737500 GCF_049852395.1 Peromyscus maniculatus bairdii | reverse complement strand
ACGTGTGCATGCGCACACACACACACACACACACACACACACACACACACACACACACACACGTGTGGAGTCCAGGGGTCAATATTAAGTGTTCCTCAATTACTTTTTCACCTTCTTTTGAGCCAGGATCTCTCAGTGAACCTAGAGCTCATTGATTCAGCAAGGTTGGCTCTACAGCAAGCCCCAGAGATCCTCATGTGTCTGCTTTCCTGGTAGTGGGATTACATATGTGTGCTACCGCTAATTTTTTGAATGGGTGCCAGGGATACACACTGAGGTACTCATGTTTGTATAGCAAGCATTCTACTAACTGAGTCATAAACCCACTCTGTGATCTCTCTCTCCCTCTCCCTCTCTCTCTCTCTCTCTCTCTCTCTCTCTCTCTCTCTCTCTCTCTCCCTCTCCCTCCCTCTCTCTCTCTCTCTCTCTCTCTCTCTCTCTCTCTCTCTCTCTCTCTCCCTCCCTCCCTCCCTCCCTCCCTCCCTCTGTGGAGATATATCATGTACCCTAAAAAAATTTGCCTGAAGATCAGAGAACAGAAAAAACCACTAGATTAAACATAAATGCCAGGGAGTGATAGCACACACCTTTAATCCTAGCACTCAGGAGGCAGAAATCCATCTGGATCTCTGTGAGTTCAAAGCCACCCTGGACAACATGAGATTGACTCAGTCTAGGAGAAAAAACAGAGCCAGGCAGTGGTGGCACACAAGCCTTTAATCTCAGGAAGTAATGGCTGGGCAGGAAAAGGTATATAAGGGGTGAAGAGACAGGAACTAAAGGTTTTTCGGCAGAAGGGTCCCTTTCAGCTAAAGGCTTTTCGGCTAGAGGCCTTTCGGCTAGAAACTCTTTTCAGGTTGAGGAGTTGGTGAGGTAAAAGGTGGTAGCTGTGGCTTGTTCCTGTGTCTCTTTGATCTTTCAGCATATGTCCCAATAGCTAGCTCTGGATTTTTTCTATTATAAAGATCATATTAGATTCGAGCAACATCCCACTCTCCCTCTCTCTCCCTCTTTTTCGGTTTTCTTGCTCATTCTTTCCTGTGCTCACTATTCATCCTTACTCCTGATTTTCGAACTTGTTTGTGCTGATCTTTTCCTTTGTCTCTGGCTTTTCTCTCTAGGTTCTGAAGTGCATTCATCTCCTTCTGTGCATCCTCTTTGAAGTCATTCATTTATCATTTTTACCAAAACAATTTGAAACCTTCATCTAGCATTTTACCCATTTCAAAATAATTTGAGCACAGTGGGTAAAAAGGTTCTGATCCTTTTGGCAAGTCCTGGTGCTTTTTCATACCTTTTGCATTTCTAGGCTGTGATCTGCACATAACTTGGTTTGGGTACCTATTCTGATATTTAGGGCATCTTCCTAATGAACAAGCTTCTCTTGAAGGCTTTATTCTCACTGTTACTTGGTGAAAAGAAACCACATTTATGTGAAAGCAATATCAAGGCATATAAACTATAGGAATACGCTTATAGTCAGTTTCAGACCATTAATACACCACCAATGACCATGAAACTACTAGAGAATGTGCTATGAAGTTAAGATCATTTAACATAATTGTGGAACTAGTAAATGGATTGTGGAGGGGCTACCTACCACCCCTGCATTTCCCCAGAGTACCCTTGAGTAGGAGCAGCAGGAAATATTAGATAGAAGGATAGAGAGGGGGAGAAACAGATAGGAAATACAGGATAGCCTTGAGAGGGCCTGGATCTTAATCCATTGGGCCCCGACTGTCTCTGCCCTAAGGTATATGAAGGAATGCCAAGGGGTGGAGCAAAAGACCTCCCCCCAGCACAGCGAAGTGCAGACCATCTCAGACACCTGCACTCAGGCCCGTGGTCCAACCATCCTCTCTATGAGGACCTGCTGGGTAAAGCCACGAGGAAACCCGAATGGGCTCCCACAGTGAATGATATAAAGGGGAGATACAAAGGAAAGGGAGAGGAAGAGGAGAGGAGACGGGAGGACAAATCAATGAAAGGAAGAAGGCAGTGGGGGATTATGGGGGAAAAAAGGAACAGTTAGGAAAGGGGGAAAGTGAAAGGAAAGGATATTTGTGGAGCCAGTAACATGGCTCAAAAGTAAAAATCACCCACCATCAAGCCTGAGTACGTGAGTTCAATCCTCAGGACCCACACGGCAGAAAGAAAGAAATCAGCTCTGCCTGCAAAATGTTCTGCGATCTCCACATACAGACTGTGACATGCCTGCACACACACACACACACACACACACACACACACACACACACGCGCGCGCACACGCATACACACGCACATGCACAGAGAGAGAGAGAGAGAGAGAGAGAGACAGACAGACAGACAGACAGACAGACAGAGACTGAATAAATAAATGAAATGGAATTCTTAAAATAAATTTCTTAAGAATGAAAGTTTCAAAAGGTAGATAACTATAAGAAGATTAAATAGAAAACAAACGTGATTGTTAAAAAAAAAATCCAATAAGGTGAGGGAGGTGCTGTCAAAAAAGATAAGGGTAGAGGAAGGAGGGATTTCAAGGAACAGAAAGAAAAAAACTAAGGAAAAGAAAAAATGCCTCCAAATGAAAGAAAACACAAACAAAATTAGATAAATATATGAAGATGAATGCAAACAAATGAAAATAAATTTAAAACCCTGCTAAATACATGTGGGGGAGAGAAGAAAAGCTGAAATGGGAGGCATCTTCTGGGTTCTTAAAAACTGGAGACTGAGAGTTATGCACATGGGGTCTGTGGAAGCAGGTGAATTGCAGATTCTTGTTTCTGAGTTCGTATTGGACAAGTTTCTGGTATCCATGAGAGCTGTCTTCACAATACTTCTTTCCTCCTTCATGTATTAGATGCTTCTGCTGGACATGCTTAACTTTGCATTCAGTGGGCTTGGCAGAGTGTCATCCTTCATGATTCTTCAACATGTACCTCTAGGGTAGCTAACATTCAGCTGGGGGTGTCTCACAAGCACAGCAGAAATGTGAAAAGCAACTACCCACCTTCGCATGTTCAAGGTCTCCTGAAGACTGATGTCTTTGCGGGGGTGGGAGCGAGTGCCATTGTGAATCTCATGTATATCACTGTGAATTCTTAGACTGTGCAGCAGTGAATGACCGGTGGCTCCAGATGTTGAGCCATCCACTGCCCTCAGACTCAGAGGTATCAAAGTCCAGGGTTATTCACAAATAATAAGATACGTGCTCAGCCACTAAGAACAAGGCTACTGCAACCCACACCAGCCGGCTGCTAGCTGATGCCTTCAGCTTGTTGGTGTCCAACCCTCCTGTTCTCCACAACTGCTTTTCAGCACCTTCTGTCAGGGGCTGTGGCAGACCAAATTGACCTGTGGCTGTCACTTGATCTCAGGTTGCTGAGCTCTTTCATTTTTTTTTTTTTAAATAGATTGTTTCTCAGGATAGCACCTTAAAATTCTTCAGAATTGTGTAGTGTGTAAAAATAAGAATTCTTTCTGCCAGAAGAGTCATTGTTGCACCCAAACCCACACCCAGATGTGAGACTTTTGAGGGCTGTGGCCTTGTCTGGAGGGTAGGACTGCATCTGTTTGTCCATTGTACTTCAATAAATCTCCAAAATGAGTAAGTGAATAAAGAACAGTGACTATGGTAAATACTTTTAAATACTTGAGAAGCTGTCCTTGGAGAATATAAGTAAGCTTGTTCAGTATATCTGCAGGTATTCAAGTCAAATACATGTGAATCACATGGGATTATCTTCTGACTGGAGAAGGTGGGAATGGGGGGGGTGGGTTGGGGGAAGGGGAGGGGGGCAGGAAGGGGGAGAACAAGGGAATCCGTGGCTGTTATGTAGAACTGAATGGTATTGTAAAATAAAAAAAAGGAAAAAAAGAAAAAAGAAAAAAATGACTTCCTGAAGATCAAATGCTCCAAGAGAATAGACAGCTTCAGAAGGAAGGAAAGGATTTTGAAATGAAATCAGATGACTGGTGTTTTGAGAAGGTAGAGCATCTGAACTGTATTTGACCTAAACAACTCTTGAGTCAGTCTTTCTTTCTTTCTTCCTTTCTTTCTTCCTTCCTTCCTTCCTTCCTTCCTTCCTTCCTTCCTTCCTTCCTTCCTTCCTTCCTTTCTTTCTTTCTTTCTTTCTTTCTTTCTTCCTTCCTTCCTTCCTTCCTTCCTTCCCTTCCCTTTCTTCTTCTTCTTCTTCTTCTTCTTCTTCTTCTTCTTCTTCTTCTTCTTCTTCTTCTTCTTCTTCTTCTTCTTCTTCTTCTCTCTCTCTCTCTCTCTCTCTCTCTCTCTCTCTCTCTCTTTCTTTTTTTGTTTTTTGGAGACAGGATTTCTCTGTGTAACTTTGCGCGTTTCCTGGAACTCACTTTGTAGCCCAGGCTGGCCTTGAACTCACAGAGATCTGCCTGGCTCTGCCTCCCGAGTGCTGGGATTAAAGGAGTGTGCCACCACCGCCCAGCGAGTATTTATTTCTAAGATCTCCAATTATGTTATTTGAAGAAACCTTAGAAGAATTCATATGGCAGAATAGGTAGTATTCAGACACCTTTAAACTTAGGAGCTGTACCCTAAACCAAATGAAAAGTGAAAGCCAGAAATAAGCATGTGTCCCATGTATTCTCATAGATAGATAGATAGATAGATAGACAGATAGACAGACAGGTAGTGGGAGGGTGGGTGGGTGGGTGGATGGATGGATGGATGGATGGATGGATGGATAGATAGATAGATAGAGCTCCTGGAAATTAGTTAAGCAACATCATTTCTGCAAGATAACAGACAATAAAAACTCAAATATGAAGTATGTCTTCATCTATCCATCTTAGGTCATCACATGCCCATACAAGAAGAGGTTCCAGGGTTCCCTTAGAATTGAAGTTGGAGGAGGAGGAATTTCTTTTCTCTTAGTACTTGGGATGCCTTCTGACAATTTTTTCCTTAAGGGATTTCATGTTATGGGATCATCATAGGCTACTTACATATACCAAGATCACTATAATATTACTAGGTAATATGGTCTATAGCACCATAAGTTTAGGTGCAGGTTCTTGTCAGTCATATGTTCTTATGTATGTGTGGCTGTATTTTCACAAGAGGCATCATTTTTGATGTTCTTCCCCAGCCACTTGTTTCTGAAGGCAGAACAGTGGATTTTCTAAGTGTTTCATGAAGAAGCCCAATGAGTCCTTTTGTCCCCCTTTAGCCACATTTTTCCTCACACCCTCAAGTACCAGGTATTTACTTTTGTTTTCTCATATCAAATACGTCACAAATTCACCAAAGAAGATGCTTATGATCTAACAACATTACAGGGTTAGTCTCAGCAATATTTCTTAATGTGGTTTCTTCAATATCAACTTAATCAGTAATGAAATATTTTTGAGCTCTATTCTGGTCTGTTTTCAGAATTCAGTAAGAGGACTATTCATTAGGACCCTTTAGACATCAATTGTTGCAGAGATTATTGTTCATTTATTTCAGGAACTTCTTCCCAGACTCCTGGAGTGCTACTAAAATACATAGCTTTATATTTATAGCACAAATACCTCACTTTATGATTCTATCCATCTTAACAATGCAAAACGGATAAAATTAACTTTATACGTGTAAGACTAAGATAAAATTCATCATGGCACCCTGTATAGACACACCAAAACCTCCATGACCAGAGGCTAAAATTTCAGAAAGGCAAAGATGAGGCCACTGAGATGGCTCATAACGTAAATGCAGCTGGTGCCCAAGCCTGATGACCTGCGCTTGATCTTCTGAACTCATGCAAAGGTGAAGAAGTTAATGGGGTGACCTGACACCACAGTTTATCTTCTGACCTTCGCATACAGGCCATGGCACATACCCTCATTGTACACATGTACACACCCATGCACTCAAACACACATACACACAGCAATAATAGTGAGCAAAATATGGCTGTTAATAATAATAATAATAATAATAATAATAATAATAATAATAATAGAAAACACAAAGATGAAAAAGTAATAGCCACTATCTGTTGCCCTACAAAAATTTAAGGCATGTTAAAACAATACATAGATTTTATTCATGCACTTCTATTCACAAGAAAACGTCTTTTTCATAGTATTAGATGAGTCCCTATGACAAGGCCCCATTCTACTTGGTTTTGAGACTCACTTTCAGGTGAAGAAGAGGTCTAAGAGAGCATTTATACAGAGTCTTTATTGGTGAAAAATCCTGGAAAAGATCATAGCATCAACATGTATGTAAAATGAGTGGACATGACAGGGATACAGCCACCTATATGTGATGATGACTGATGACCTCACCATTATCTCCAGAATAGTTTGTCTTCTTAGGCTTTATCTGTGACCTCAGTTAGTTACTGAGTTTCTTCACAGGAGTATCTGAGACACATCACACCCAACAAACTTGAAACTACACTTATCAATATGTATTTCAAGCAGACATGAAACTCATGATTTCACAGTCTGTAAGGGCTGGAATTATAGGTATATCCCACCATTCTTAGTCATAAATCCTTATGAGGTCAACATTATAAACTGATAGCTAATAACTCTTAAAAAAGGTGTATTAAATTATAAAATATTTTTTATAATTAATAGATGGAATTTTTTGTTTCAAACACAAAGCAAAACATTACATACTTCAAATGTGTCTGTACTAAAATATACCTATTTTTAAAACTGTTAATCCATTGTACCTAAAATAAAATTTAATTTAAAACTATGTGTGCATATTATATTTTGAAAGATTTTCTATGAATATTGCATATATCTTGAACAAACTTTGAGACGATTGTAAGATTGAATGTCTACATTGAAACAAATTTATTAAATTTATAAGACAGACCATAATATATATAAGAATCTTTCTAAACTAAATTTATTTGCCTTTTAGAGTGAATGCTATCAAGGTATTAGCTCACAATAACAATAGCCAAGAAGGATACTAAAATTGAAAGTGTCAGGACCTTTTACCTATGATTGATAGTTTTTGTAATTAAGTGTAGAATAGTTACCCAAACTCTAAAAAACTCTAGGCAAAAGAGCTAAAATCTAGGCAAATTTTCTTAGTGCCACAAACAATGAATGCCTTCATTGTTATTTCCCTTCCTAGAATAATAGACATTAGATATTATAAATTCTTTCAATAAGATCCCTAAGAAAAGTTCTACTAATTATCCTGTTCTATATCCTGGAACAATTGCTTTCAATTTTTAAGTTTTTAGATTATTTCCATATGTTTGGGGAGAAGGTTTTGTTGTTTCTTTTTAAGAACTTGTTTTTACATGTATTTACTTATTTTGTGTGTGGAGGGATGGATGGCTGTATATGTGTGGGTGAGGATGCCATGTTGCTCATGTGGAGGTCTGAAGACAACTTGTGGGAGTTGATTCTCTTCTTCCACACTGTGGGGTCAGAAGATCAAAGTAAGTCTTTCAGGCTTGGCAGCCGCATTCTTGACCACCAAGGCACCTTGATGCCCCTGGTTACAGGTTTAACAGCTTACAATATGAATAAACACCTTCATAATATTTCAGGAAATGATAACATGCATTCTCCTCTATATTTCCTAAACATTTATCTTACATTCAATTAAAAAATATAACAACATTGCTGGCATAGTTGATGTAATCACACTCCTACACCTGAAAAATCATAGATTTAATTAGCACTTACTAACATCTGAGATATTTCTCAATGTTAACATATGGTATATAAATTTATAAGTAAAAGGTAAGAATGATACAGGATCACCATTAAATTCTAATCTCAAAGATCTCGAAATCACCTGATCTGTGTAAGCTTGTTCACATTAACAAGGGAAATAGAAATATAAGTAAAGCATTAATGAAGGTTGCCTATTTAAATTAGATCCAAGGAAAGTGTATTTATTGTACAGTTAACTTTCAATGGCTTCTGTGGTATAAAAGTTTAACTGGTTTATATTTTCTTGAAATAAATCACAGGGTGCCCTAAAAAGGTCATTGTAACATTAGAAGACGGGCATGGTATTATATTCACTCTCTATGCAACAAACATCAAACTTTTAAAAATCATAAATTACATATTATTTATGACTAATAAAATACCAATGGTGTCGGTTTCCAGTTCCCATCTCTTAAATCACACTTATTAATTGATGATTCTGGTCTTATGATTTCACATACTCATCTATTTTATGATTTATTCCTTCATAAAGATGTGCTAAGAAAAAATTCCTTAAAATAGAGAAACTACAAAGAAATCAGTTAGAAAAATGCTGCATCAGATCTATTACATGAACTTTTATCATTTTAATGTGTTCTTTCTTAAGATGTTTTCTCCTCATGACAGTAATGTCTGCTCAGCATAGGAATTTAGTAAATGCAAAGAAAAAGAGTTACATGCATTTTCCCAAGATACCTCATGGAGAACTGCCATTCATGTTTTCATATGTGTATTCACTCATGCATATAATAGGTCTTCACGTACATATGTATACAGTGTATATATATATATTCATATGTGTATGATGTACATGTATATATAATTTTGAAACATGGTATCATACTTAATTTACTATTTTATAAATGTCATAATTCCATTCCTGGTAAAGATTAACTTAAATATAAGTCAATAATATTCCCTAATAACTGCAAAACAGTTCATAGAGTACACATAAGACCTGTTATAATTCAGTGAGCCCATTTCCTCTGGCTGAGCAAATAAGAGGGTCCTCTATTCTCCCTAAACTGTGAAGTGAATATCTATTATCACATATATATATGCTTCTATATAATTGTCTCATAAATTCATGTACATTTTCAGTATTCTAAGAAATAGTGGGTTCTAAGCCTCTTGAAATGTTTTGCCACATTTATTTTTCTTGAAACAATGCTATTTAAACTCATACCAGTTAATGATCATCATTATCCTTTGTAAAGCAACAAAACCATAGGATGCTTATTGACTGTGAAGTATTGGTTTTTGAATATAGAATGGCATTGTCTTTTCATCATTCTACAAAACATTGTTATTTTATTTATACCATTTATGAGGTCATATATCTTTTTCCTTCCTTATTTCAAAAGCCAGTTTATTGTGAGTTAAGTTTGTTCATAGCATAGTTTTGGAGTTTTCTCTTCTTTTGGCTTGTTTCTGCAACATATCAAATCAGCTTTCCTTTCCTTTATCATGTAGCTTTCCTTTCTTGTGGTGGCATACAAGCCCATCCTTCTTGGCTGTCCATTGGACATAGCTTTTGGGTTAGGGAATAGGGGTTTGTGTCAACTTCCCCATCTCCATGCTAGGACCACATCTGACTTAGACCTGTGCCGGCCCTGTGCATGCTGCCACAGTCCCTATGAGTTCGTGTGTGCGTCAGTTCTGTTGTTTCCTTGGGGTCATCCTCTCCCTCTGGCTCTTACAATATTTCTGTCTCCTCTTCCTCATAGCTCCCTGAGCCCTGAGAGAAGTTTGATGAAGAAATCCCACATAGGACTGGATTTTTCAAAGTCTCTCACTCTCTGCCCATTGTCCAGTTGTGGGTTTTTGTATTAGTTCCCAATAACTACAGAAGGATAATAAATAGATCAATGATCAGATATGGATATTTTAGGTGATATGTACTGGAAAAATATAAAATATAGAAATGTTAAGACAATAAACATATTATCTGAAATCAGATTTGCGTGGACCGAATGGTTTTGCACCAAAGTTTTTACCTGCACCTTTAGTTATTTTGAAGAAAACTTTCCGTTTTCATCATTGACAAAGTAGTAAGATCTGTGGTTGAAGATTATCCAACTATGTAAAAATTTCTCCTTTCTAATTGAGGAAACCATATGCATACCCTCTAGCAGAATACAGACTGGTAGAATCTCACTATCGTGGCATCCCAGCAGGCCTACGATACTTCCATGTGTTGCTTCCTTGTCTGTTTCCATAGATTGTCTGATTATTTGGAAAGGAAGTGGTTCATGAAGGTCTCTTAGCTGTAGGAACCTTTCAATGAAACTCAAAGTGTCAGTGAGTTTAGAGAAACTAACATTTTCAGTATTAGTTAAATACACTGTCTTATTTATACATTCCAGCAATAAAAATAGCACTCTAGGCCTCTTTACTAGTTTAAAAACCACATAGTTTAACATCAAATCACAGTTGTTCCATTTGTCTCAAAAATGATCACTTTTGGAATTACAGTAATAATTGGACATTCCACTCATCATGTTAATTTGCACATTGAAACAGAAACACAATTATATCTTTATTAATGTTGTTATTGATAGTGAGTTTAACTGTTTCCTTTTCAACTCATTTAATCTATTTTATGTGTTACTAAGATCTTTGAGCTGGCTATTTGGAGCCTGCTACCTATGTTAGGACACCTCGCACAGTCTTGCGGGGGGGGGGGGCGGGGGCGTGGTGGTTGACCTGCCTCTACCAAATGGACCAGGCTCTGCTGACTCCCCATGGGAGGCCTTACCTTGTAGGAGGGACATGGGTGGGTAAGGGAAAGCTGGAGGGGTGGGAAGAGGGAAGAGGGGGATCTGTGATTGGTATGTAAAATGAATAAGAAATTTCTTAATTAAAAAAAAGATCTTATGCTAGAAGAGACTCAGAGTCCTCATCAGACTGTCAAAGTTGTCTGTTACCAAAAAGTTTCAAATCTGAGGACTCACCATTATGGCCCTTCTGTGACTTTTTTTTTTGTAGTTTATACTATAAATTATTTTTTAAAAATTCAATTTCCTATAGTATTTCCAAGTCACTATTCAATCACAACAAATGGATATAGCAGGAAAACATTTATATTCTACCATAACAATATTGTGACTTTAGTTTGCCACAATTAGGATCTCATGTCTGATAAATTTATTGGTTTTATTTTTATAGGCATTGTAGGTTTTGACCCCGAAAGTAAAACCTTATATTGGAGGCTTACTATACTGAATTCTTGAGCTTTAGAGGATGCTATTAGTTATTTGGTGTTTGGGGCTAAGGAAGATGAACATCAATCTTTTGTGCAAGAAAATATCCAAAGCATAATGTTTAAGTGTGCACTGTCAATCATGCTCCTTAACAAATAGGTCCAAAGTTATCTACAACACCTCTGAAAAATGGCTGTACTCAGCAGTCGGGTGGAAAATAATATCTTTTAGTTCAATAAAACGTGATGGATAAAAGCATTTTCCTATCTCTTCCCTGTGTCTGGTCCAACTTTTAACATTCTGTAATATATGACATAGTGCTAAATAAATATTTAACAAATGTTTGTTACATAATATTTGAAATAAATAATACCATGACTTATAGGAGCAGAAAGATACTTTTGAATTTGAAATTGAGCTTTAGTTTTTTCAAAAAGCACTTATCAGTATTTTTGTAACCTTCAGTCATTACTAGTAAAATAAAGTAACTTTTACAAATGGTTGAAAAAATTGATTGTATAGCTATGATTTACTGAAAAATATTTTTTCCAGTTCGCAAACAGTAATTTTCCACTGTGAAAACACATTAAGGGAAAAATGTGTTTTTAGAAAGTACTTTTAAAAGAGTTATATAGGTGCCTGATATTTGGAACTGATTGGCCAGTTAAGTGTTTTAAAATGCATCAGCTTTGGATCTGTTGAAAAGCTGATTGCACTCAAAGGAAAGGAAGAAAAAACATTGGTTGAGGAAATAGATCAGTTTAGTGGAACACTCAATGTTAGCTTGAGTAAGTGGACCATTTCACCCTTATCCAAGGAAAATATATTCCATACCTGTGCATGTCTTATGCTCTTTCCTATGCATTCATATTAATAGTAAAGCTTAATCTCTAAATTAGATATAACACAAAAATTAGCAATAATAATGAAACAAGATAATTATAACAGAATACAATAATAAATTATGCAGAACGGAACAGATAGATCCTAAGTGTTCACTGTGAGAGCATGCGGACTTGGGTACTATCCTAAGAACCTACACACAAAGGCATGCTAGTGCACATTTCTAATTCCAGAGGTGGCAAGATGGAGAAAGGTAGATTCTGGAAGCTCTCTGGGCAACCAGTGTAGCTTATTTGGCTAGCCTCTGGTTAATGAGAGAATGTCCTCTCCATATATGTTATGGCTGTTACCTTGTTGTTTTTGTGGGACTCCTAGAAGTGAGAGCTAGAAGTCTTTTGCCTGCTCTCTGGAACTCTTTTCTCCTATTGGATTGCCTTGCCCAGTGTCAATATGAGGGCTTTTGCTGTGTTGTGATGGCAGTGGTTTGAAAGAAAATGGCTCCCATAGGTAGTGGCACTATTAGGAGATGTGGTTTTGTTGTGAGTAGGTGTGGCCTTGTTTGAGGAAGTGTGTCACTGTAGGGGGAAGGCTTTCAGGTCTCCTATGCTCAAGTTACACTCAGTGTGGGACACACACTCCTGCTGGTGCCTGTAGATCAAGATGTAGAACTCTCTTAACTCCTTCTCCAGCACCATATCTGCCTGCATGCCACATGCCGTGATGATAATGGACTAAACCTCTGAACTGTAAGCTAGCCCGAGTTAAATGTTTGCCCTTAGAAGAGTTTCATTGGTCATGGTGTCTCTTCACAGCAATAGAAACCCTAACTAAGACGCTTGTCTTGTATCTTGTTTTGTCCTGTTTGGCTGACATCTCTTAGAATTCTGCTTTTTTCTGAAAAGGAAATGGAGAGGGAATGAATCTTGGGGAAAGATGTAGAATAAAAGGGCCAGCCAAAGAAACACACCCTGACCCTGAAACCAGAGCCCTGAAACCAGAGTCAAAGAAATATATCCTGCCCCTGAAATCAGAGCTGAAGAAACACACTTAGGCCCTGGAACCAGAACCAGTGAAAGAAACACACCCTGGCCCTGAAACCAGAGTGAAAAGGTTAAAAGAGGCCAGTGAGAGAAATACATTTTATTCCTGAAATCAGAGCTTACAGGCATAGACTGGCCAGGATACCTTTCCCTTCCAAGCTATAGGTATAACCTGGCTTTTGATGGCCAGCATACCTTTCCCTCCAGAGCTGTAACATTTACGAGAGGGAAGGTGGGGGAGGAGTTGGAAGGAGTGGAAGGAGAAGAAACTGTGGTTGGCATGTATTGTATGAGAGAAGAGTCAGGTTTCAACACAAATTTTAAAAATCATGGACAGCATGCAAGAAATGACACCTGAGGGTGATCTCTGTCCTTTATATGCATGAGCATACATGCACTCACTCACACACATAAACTTGCATGCACACACAGGGTAGTGTATGTGTGTGTATGTATGTATGTGTGTGTGTGTGTGTGTGTGTGTGAGAGAGAGAGAGAGAGAGAGACAGAGACAGAGAGAGAGAGACAGAGAGAGAGAGACAGAGAGAGAGAGAGACAGAGACAGAGATAGAGACAGAGTCAGAGAGACAGACAGACAGATAGACAGAGACAGTTACTAGGTAAGTAAAGAAATGTTGCATATCCACAATGAATTGCTAGAGGAAGAGGCAATTCATACCTAAAGTTGAGTAGCACAAGACTGATCTGGACAAGCAGGTCATTCTTGGGTGACAGAAGGAAGGTCCAGAGTGTCAGAGATAAAAAAATGTAGACCAGTGGACTGAGGAGATCTTGCAAAATCTATGTCTTGTGCCAAGAAATCATATTAAGAAGTACAGCATCATGTACACTATTTCAGGGGAGAAGTGGTAAGAAGTCAAGAGAAAGCTAGTCAAGTGATGTTGCAGAAGCAGAACACAGAATATCTCAAGGACTTTATAGACTGAACACACAGTGTCCCTGGGATTGAAAATTCCAGTGTCTTGAATGGGAGGATCCAAATTCTCAGGAATTGAAACCTTAATTTCTTCAAGGCCCTGGCCCCCAACCCCCAGTCTGACCTTGCCAAGTCTGCCCCTAGGTAAGGGCTCAGAACTAGGTTGCCTTTGTCTTGCATCTGGGCTTCTGAGAAAGCCTTCAATCAGCCTGGCTCTCAGCACACGATTCTATTATACAACTCAAAATGTTGCATGATTTCATTTAAAGTTTGTGCTTATTTCTTCAAATTCCTATTTATTGGATGATTTTGACCCTGGGTAAATAGAACTGAGCTAAAGAAAATGAAAACAGTGAAACTACCACATTCTCAGAAAAGAAAGAAGACTATTTGGTCAGATATTTTAGAAATAATGATAGGGGTTTTGTCTTAACTTTCCTCCCTAAAAATGAAGTTACTAGAAATACCTCATTTTTCTTTAGTTTACCATGCATACCCAAAGTAAACTAAAGTCAAGTAAGCAAAGGCACAGAATACCAAATGATGTCTTGGCCTCCCATGAAGGAATGGTGATTTGATGGATCTGAAGTGTTGTCAGCAGCAGGGAGAACTCCGAGTTTGTCTTCTTTGGTCTGTTTTGGGGTACAGTTGAGTGTAAGAGTCACTCTTCTAAGTCATGACTTAAAATGTAATTCATTGTTCATCATTTCTTATACCATCTCACAGTAAAAATTTAAAGGCTGTTTACTATATACTTCAGATATCATGTATTAAAATAAAATGCATCTTCATGCTTGTGGGTTTTTTGTTTGTTTGTTTTTGGTTTTTCGAGACAGGGTTTCTCTGTGTAGCTTTGTGCCTTTCCTGGGACTCACTTGGTAGCCCAGGCTGGCCTCAAACTCACAGAGATCCGCCTACCTCTTCCTCCTGAGTGCTGGGATTAAAGGCGTGCGCCACCACCGCCCAGCCTTTTTTTTTTTTTAAAGATTTATTTATTATGTATACAAAGTTCTGCCTGCGTGTACACCTGCAGGCCAGAAGAGGGCACCAGATCTCATTACAGATGGTTGTGAGCCACCACATGGTTGCCGGGAATTGAACTGAGGACCTCAGAAAGAACAGCCAGTGCTCTTATCCTCTGAGCCATCTCTCCAGCCCATGCTTGTGTTCTTATTGTGAGAATGGAGACTGCTTTATGTTTAACATTGGAATGTCACTTACGTTTTGGGTTCTATCTATGTAAGTTCAGTGTTATCTGCCACACTGGCTCCTGACAATGTTACTCAAGCTAAAATGAAATACCATTTGAAGTGGTGATTCCTGGAGCCTGACACTGAGCCACAAACAACAGCACCACCACATAGCTTAGAAAAGTCCAAATTTAAGGCTGAAGTGATGGCGAAGTTGGTAAGTGCTTGCCCATCAACATGAGAACCTGAGTTCCAGTAACAGAACCCAAGTTAAAAAAAAAAACCCACACATACTGTCTTAGTTAATGTTCTACTTCTCTTGAAGAGACTTCATGAGTGAGGCAAATCTAACAAAAGAGCATTTAATTGGAGGCTTGCTTATAGTTTCAGAGAGGTTGTCCATGATCACCATAGCAGAGAGGAGACAGGCATGACACTAGAACAGTAGCTAATCCACTGGCAGCAAGGAGAGGGAGGGAGGGAGAGAGGGAGGGAGGGATGGAGGGAGAGAGAGAGAAAGAGAGAGAGGGGGGGGAGGTCTTGGGTAGGCTTTGGAAACATCAAAGCCCTCCCCCAGCAACACCCCTCCTCCAAGACCTCATCTACTCCAACAAGGCTACACCTCCTAATCCTTCCAAATAGTCCATCAACTGGAGAATAAGCAGGCAAATATATGAGCCTATGTGGGACAATCTCATTCAAACCACCACACATGGGGACATGAATTTGGGATAGAGTATTGGGGAGGTAGGGACGGATGAATCCCTGAGGCTTGCTGGCCAGCTAGTGTAAGCTAATCAGTGAGCTTCAGACCAGCAAGAGACCATGTTTCCCAAATCAAGGTTGAAGACACCTGAAGATGACAGGTAAAGTTGACCTCTGGTTGTCATGTGCATGTTCAAATATTCATGTGCACTCCTCAACATACAAGCACACGCATACTCAAATTTCATGTAAATATCCACCCACAGAATTATTGAATCAAATTCTGAGGCATATGACCTAAATGTCTCTGTTTAAAGGCTACCAGATGATTCTGGTCTTGGTTAAACTGTGGTAGTGCTGCTCTGAAGGGATGGAGTTTTCCTTGTATCTTTACTAAGTGAAAGTCAGACTAGTCAGAGAGAGAACCAAGACTCAGGTAGATAGTCTTGGTGGCCTTGATGTCTTCAGGGAGTTACAAAGTCTAAAAGGAAATATTTACCCCACATAAGGAAAAAAAAGTAATAAGACTATGATTAAAAGGTCACACTGTGGGTTGCTACCATCAAGAAGATTGTGTAATAGTGTTACACAGCACACTACATGGAGTTCATGTTTCTGTCCATGAAAGGACTCTTTCAGGCTGGAGCCAATATGAAATTTAATCTTTCTGTCAAAAGAAATTGAATTATAATCTCACACTTTGCCACAGCTCCATTTGGACACACAGGAATCCGGCCAAGGGCACAAATTGTCTCAGGAAGATGGAGGAAAGTATACCACCTTGTTGGCTTAGTAGACCTCTGTTTAGGAAATGAGTCACTGAGAGAAGACTTTTTTTTTCCCAAGTGCCCTGAAGGGAAAAGTTACAGGCATGGATCTGTGAAGCTTCAAATTAAGATGCAAATTCAGCAATGGTATTTACAGGGGACTACTTACACCCACCCCCTACAAGATGAAAAAGAAAATGAAATGTAAACAAATCCCTACTGGCTCCTTTTTGTGTCTGTGCACAGAAACTCTGAGTCTACAATGTGAGTGTGGCAAAAGGATCAGCTGTTTCCTACAAACTGAAAAAATAAGGTGATTCATTACACTGCCCATTCCCACCTATGGCTAATTCTGGTCAATATCTAGATTAATAAAATAGTCTTTCTATGTACCATCTATGGAATTTTCTTCTTGTAACCCTTCTGGTTAGTAACTCTTCCAATATTTGAATAGATTTGACTTAAAAAGAAAGACACAGATGCTCCAAGTTCTCAAAACATGAATCTTTGACACGTGTGACAGGAGAGCAAAAAGGAGCCTGTCATTGGTGGAGAAGAAAGTCAACAAAAGAGTTTCTGCTTGAAGGCAGCATAATGAAACCTAATCCTGTATGTGATATTTTTATATCAAAAAGAAGACTTTGAAAAATAGCTTAGAAACTGTTACTCTCAAATATGAAACCTAAGCTTTTGAAGAGTAGAATTTTAGTATATACACAAAATGGTGCAAATCAAGCTCCAATGTTTTAAAAAAATCCAAAAACATAAAGCTTATAAACCACAACCTGGGGAGAACATTGCCAAAGATTGTTTATAGAGATATCATTGTGTTTAGTTTTTGTTTTTGTCTACATGACACTACGTAGGGTCACCTGAGAAGAGTGACCCTATTAGTTGAAGAATTGACTCCACCAGAGTCTTGACTGTTAAATGATTAAAGAAAAAAGGGCCAGTCCACTGTGAGCGGGCCCATCCCTAGGCACGTAGACCTAGGCCATATAGGAGAACTAGCTAAACATGAGCCAGTATACAGACCTACTCTGCTTTGTGTTTCAGTTCCTCCTTGAGCAACTGCCTACCTATAGTGATGGATTATAACTTAGATGTATGTGCTGAAATAAGCCCTTTCCTCCTCTGAATTTCCAAAGGAAACTAGAACAGATATTTCTGACACTGAAAAAGAACAATGACAGTTCAACTAAATTTAGGATGTATGATCAGAATTTAGATGCTATTGTTAGTCTCAAAAGAGGACTATAAGCATATTTCTAATTAAATCCAAGTTCAGGATGGAGTTTTAAATAGTGAATACCCATTTCAGTTTGAGGCATAAATACCAGAACATAAAGGACTAGATTCTGGACTCGAGGGTATATGCCGAGGCTGCAGGTCATGTTCAAACAGTAGATTGTGAGTGCCTGAGAGATCCCTAGGTTGATACATTGGAGATAGCATTGTTTTCCCTCATTCTCTAGATAGGCCCAAGGAGACTAGCTAAGAGTTCTCAAATTATATCCACCAAAATAAGAAAATAAATACTCTCCTTTTAATATTAACCATGCAGTGACTTCTAAGACTAGCATTTCTGGAGATATTGTAACCAAATATGATCATTAAAAATATGGCAAGACTGTAATGGGGAGACGCTCAAGCCCTGAAAAATCATATGGAATGCCCACAGAGGTACTTGAACACAAAGGACGAGTCAAGAGTGTGTAGTGAGTATGTGTGGTAGATATGATTGGCCATAGTCTTAAAGCCTGATGAATAGAGAAAATGATGGTTTGAACTCAACTGTGAGATCTAGAAGCAAAAGAATGGTAGAGAGGACATTTTACAGTTGGAATAATGGAGGGCAATAGTTTTGCTGACAATATTTCATGATGACAAGACGTAAGATATGACAAGAAATGAGTAGCTGAGATAGAAAGACAAAACAATCACAAAGCCACCAGGTAGAGTAAAACACATTGTTAAAATGATCATTGAACATGGACATCCACCTGGCCCTTGGACTTCCTCATGGCCTGGAGCAGCATTACAGTCTGCTAATACCAGCAAGACCTCCTGGAGAAGTGTGGACCGTGGAGGTATTTTCAGGAGGTTCAATCCCAGAAATGAACCATTCTTCATCCAAGACATCCTGTCAATGCTCAGAGCCAGTGCCATCCTGTGGCTGGACAGCTTGTTTGGGGCCTGAGTCTGGACAAGCTCCAGGCTATTGCTACATACTACCCTGCTGACCCTACTGGGCAATGACATGTTCCTCCATCAACTGTAGCCTTCTCTAACTCCTATCACACAGCTAACTCTGCCTGTGGCCATGCTGATGTCTATTATCTGTGCTGCTGCCAAGAGCCATGATTGAGTCTGTGGTCCTGATGCAACCAAGAGCTGTGTTGATGTCCAAAGTCCATATTGCCACCAAGGGCCATTCAGTTGTTCATTGTCTGTGCCACCATCCTGGACCATGTCGATGTCTGTGGGTTGTGCTGCTTCTGGGGTCCATGTTGATGTGAGTGACCTGTGCAGCCATCTGGAGCCATGTTGCTCTCAATGTTCTGTGCTGCTGAGGACCATGTCTGGGTCCATGGTCCTGATGCAGCTGGAGGCTGTGTTAATGTCTGTGGCCCATGTATGGATGCCCATGGTTTGCGGTGCTGCCTGAAGATAGCCATATTGCTATCTGTGTGCTATTCTGCTACATGGGGTCATGTTGATGTGGTTGGCCTAAGTAGCTACCTGGGTCCATGTTGATGTCTGTGGTTAATCTGTGGTCTGTTTTGCTGCCTGAGGCCATGTTGGTGTCCATGGCCCATGTTGTATTAGAGGCCACATTGATGTCTGTATTCTATGCTGTTGCCAAGGACTACGATGGTATCCCCAACCTGTGCTTCAGCAGAGGACCCTGTTGAGGTCTGCAGTCCATGATGTCACTGGTGACCAGGCGGAAGTCTTTGGCTCATGCTGATACTGACCATGTAAATGTTTATAGTCCACGCTGGTACCAGAAACGATGCCCCCACTGACTGTGAAGGTCAAGGGAGCTACTTTTGCAGTGGTACTGATGACTGCAGACACACAGTTGAGAAGGAGGGACATGGAAGTCTTCTGTGACAACCCTCACTCCTCACCCCAAAAAGTAACAACTTAAAAAAGGAATCCATCAAAGAGAACTCTTGAAAATTGTAATGAGGATGTTGAAGTGTAGCTCTCCACAACTGATAGCTTCTGGTGGGAAGTGCAGATAGATAAGGACTCAAGTTTTCCTTAATGGGGCTGGCCACTGGGAGTTTTACCCTGCTCCAATGAATATATGAATAACACAAATTGGATTTTTTCTTTCTTTCTCCTTTTTTTGGGGAGGGAGGTCAGAAGGGTGGGTGTGCAGACATGGGAGGCCAGGGAAGTGAGTGCAGTGGGGTGCATAATGTGAAATTCCCAAATAACCAATATAAATATTATGTTGGAAAAATGATCATTAATTTAAAATTTTTTAAATTATATGACTGTGGAGGCTGAAGAACTATCTCAGTGGATTAAAATGTGTACTGCCCTTGGAGACAACAAAAGTTCCATTCACAGAACCCACAATGGACACCTTTTCCTGATTTCTATGAGCACCTGCACTAACATGTACATACCTCCACATAGACACATATGTATGTACATAATTAAATATAAAATATTGTTTAAAATTATGTTTGTGTTAATGAATTCAACATAATAGTTTTCCAGGAACAAATGGTAAGAGATTGATGTCTCAAGATGATTGAAAATCAAATAAATTTATATGTAATTTATTCTGATCATAGGAGAGTCAATGCTGTGGGTTTGGCACTCCCCTTTCCAACCATGGAGTGGGGATCCAGGACAGAGGGCATCAGAGGAAGCCATGTCCTCACACTCAAGAAGTAGGTTTTTCACTTATTTATATGTTTTATGTTACCTTAGAAAGTTTTTGCACCTTTTAGACTTCAGATGCTATACATTCTCTGCTAGAGTTATCCCTAAGTCTTTCAACAGTTGATGTTGTGATTTATATTGTTTATTATTTTAGAATTTTGATTATTCACTCCCAGTAGACTTAAAACTTACTATTAAGACCACAAATACTTATTATTTTGCCCATGTCTTGGGGTGAGGGGTGTGTGTAGAGGTTCATTGGGGGGTTCTCGCTCAGTGTCTCCCTGAGTATGATATGAATGTGATGATCTGACTTGTGACTTCAACAGGCTGGGATGTACAGCTTGGACTAGAGACTGTGTTCAAGGTTACTCAAGTTTTCCTTGGCCACTGGCCACCCTGTGTCCTTGCATCTGGGCCTCCCTGCTGAGATGTTTCAAACACGGTGGCACACTCCTGGATCTCAGAGAAAATTCCTAATCCCTTGATATTTGCCAATGGAAAAGGATGAAGTTTTACACATCAGATCTTAGGTGTAAGCCCAGGGACTGTGATGAATGGAGAGTGTGAGACTTGGGCCCAGAATGACCACACCTGTGTCTTGTAAGTTGTATTTCTGTCTATGCGTTCTGTTTTGGGTAACTTTTATTGCTATGTCTTTTCTTTTCCCCTTCAAAATCAATATGCTCTTAATTCATTCCTTTCTTCAAATGTGGTTTCCCAAGCCATAGGTCATAGATTTATCATCAATTTTACACACACACACACACACACACACACACACACACACACACACACTCAAAATTTTCATGTCTCTATTGACACATGTAGCATGGTGAGCATATGGAATTATTAACCATGGACAGTTTACTGTACATGTCTTCTGATTCTCTCACCTATGTGATTTCTAGATTAACTTAGTCATACTGAATTTTAAGTTTTTTCTCCTAGCTATATCATATTTTATTATTTCTTTGCATGCATGCATGGTAACAATTTTTGGATGTCAAACATTATAAAATGTTCCTAGGCTAATACTGAGGCTTCAAAACTTTTAAAAGATAGGCGTCCCATGTTGTCACATGCTGCCCAGTGGAAGCTCGTTTGAATTTAGAAGGTCTGTGACCATGAACACCTTGACTTCTGTGCTTTTCTTTAGTGCATCTATTCAGCCTTTACACCACACTTGTTGGTTCAATGCCATTACTTACCTGTTCCTTCCTGCATAGAATCTTTCTATGACATAATAATGTCTCTCTCAACGGGAAACACAGGCATTCATTTTATTTGAGAGGATTTTATATGCTAAGCCCTTCAGTCTTTCACAACTCTTTAAAATCTGCATACCTTCTTGAGTTATTCACATCCACTGGTTCTCTTTCTGTCAAGTGCAATAATGTCAGAGAAGCCAGGTGGTTTTGTTGTTGTTGTTGTTTTTGTTTTGCTAAATTAAAAATGTTCACAATTGGCAACAGCAGATTTTGTATAAGTCATTAATCTGAAGCCTAGTTTAATAAAAGAAGCCTTGTGAAAACTGACAAAGCGTGGGCCTATGTTGTGGCATCAGAACATTTTGATACAACTGCTTTCAACTGTGGCATGATAATTCTGCCTTGGAGAGACAAGAGCACACAAGGTGTATATGATAATCATCAGACATGGAAAGTCAAAGTGTGTGTTGCATTAGGGTTTGGGGGAACTTAATTAAAAAAATAAAATCTTCTCCAAACTCTGAAACCTTCCTACAAAAGTAATAGAAACAGAAAAAAAAAGTATTTTCAATAAGTAGAAATCAGAATGTGACTGCATGGAAGAGTCATGAAGAGTCTGTGAAGAAGACTAGAAAGATGACTTAGTGCTTAAGGGAGCATACTGCTCTTGCAGAGGATCTGAGTTTGGTTTTTAGCACCTGCACAGTGCACCATAACCATTTGTAACTCTACTCAGTGTATCTGGCACCCTATTCTGGACTATGTGGACACCCACATTCACGTGTGCACATACCCACACATATATTCACATATATACACGTAATTTAAAATTAAACATCTGTGAATAGAGAAAAAACACCCTTTTATGTTGCTCAGCAGATACAACTGCTTACATTCACATTCTCCGGATAATCAGTAACTAATCCCCACATAAGCAGACTCAAGGACACTACTCATCACAAGCTACTTACTCTCGGTTCATGCTGTAGTTGGGTCTCCATTTGAGTTGCCAAACTGGCTTTAACCAAAGGAAAATAACCTTCTGATATCTTCATAAGAAGTGGTGGATTTGCAACTTGGATAAGAAGCCCACCAAAGTTACATCACCCTCCCACAGAAAGGGAGAGAGGACATACTGTCCTCTTTGATATTTACATTTCAAAGAGATCATACCCAGGCCTTTGAAGGAGAGTTCCTAGGTCACAGACCAGACAAAGGCCTTGATAATTTTCAAAAGGATTTACACACATTTCAAAGAGAAGAGAAACTACTCACAAGTAGTTCCTTTAATAAAAAGGAGACTATTTCTCCTTGTTGTCCAAAGAGAATTAAGACTCTATTTTTTATGTTTAGCTGTCCTTACCCTAGTGGACTAAATCTCCCTCTCAAAGTGTCAGCTCAGCACTAGCAATCACGTGGACCACCTGGGAATTTTGTTAGGAATGTAGGATTTCACTTATCACTCCAGGCATTAAAAAAAAAAAATCCCATTAATCCTAGTTTCAAATACTCTTTAAAATCAGCATTTTTTGGGATACCAGAGTAGCACCCTATATTCACTGACACTCACTCTGGACCACAAAGTTTTTCAGGCTTCAAATATCCAGTCTACTAGATTACTAGTAGTATCCCTAGGTACTCAAGCCAACCTATGAGAATCCAAAATGATTACATTGGAATTCATGACTTCAAACTTGGTTAGACTAGAGCTCACCCCTTTGATCTCACAGGTTTAGAATCTGCTGCTATGAATGTTTCTACGTTTTCTGCATAGACAAGCTAGCAAGGTTTAGAAGTCTTTGGGACATTAGCTGTGTCCTTCTACATTCAGTCTTGAACTTTACCATGCCGTCTATGCATCATCTCCTATTAGAGAACAGAAGACTGTGTCCAAAGGCCAGCATAAGCCTCCCTATATGACAAATAGCATAGGTGTTGTTATTAAAAAGCTTACAGAGGAGGAGACGGGTGCTCTCAAAAGACTGTACCAGCTACTTAACCAGCAGAGAAGTTTGAGGGTTTGGGGAAACGGCAGGTTTCAGCTTCATTCGTGTTGCCTAAGACATCCCTCCTATCTTAAGACCCCAACATTTTCCTTCTAATTACCTTACCTTATATTGTCCTGGAGTTGAACGTTTATTGAGGCTACAATTCTGACACGGAGACAAAAATGGAAACTTCAGTTATGCACCCTGTCATAAGGTCTGTGGTTGTTCTTTAAGATACCTGTATAGTTGTCTGACTTGCCTATTTTTTTTTCTGTATTGCATATTAACAAGTGTTATTTTTTTCCTCCTTTCTCCACATGGTGTTTATGGCCACGATATGTATATTACTTAACCACCAGACTGACTCTCTGCCTTAGCTACTTGATCTCTGAAGAATTTACTGTTTATTTACCTGCCATCCTGCGTGTCATCAGGAATGATTTGATTGACAGTAATTGCATTGGCTGGCATAGCTTGCAAAACTATCATTACTCCTCAGTAAGAATGTTACCTACTTTGCTTCTCAAAGAAGGCTGTCAGGATTTTCTGAGATGTTGCTCTGGAGCCACCGCTGGACTCTGTAAAACTTCAGTCAGGCACCTGGGAGAATTCCTATGGCATTCCTGTGGACCTGCTATTAACATCATGAACTCACTCCCTATTACGACTCAATCTTTTGTACTGTTCAATTCTCAATCTCCGATAGAAAGTAGGAGACTGGTGTAGTTTAGATGTCCCCTGAGACACAGGGCATATTGATTGATGAATCGGGAAGGAGAGCAGAAGGCAGCTAACACATGGACTGTTAGCTTTCTACACATACTATTTGACTTTTAACATTCTAACATGAGGTTATAATAACACTCATGAGATTTTCCCATGCAGATGTTGACACTTGAACTCTCACTTTCTTCCCAGGCTTAAAATATAACACACTAGGCTTCAGATGATCCTCTGAAAGACCACAGACATATTGGCCATTAGTGGGAAATTGATTGGCAATTTCTTAAAGTGATATTCTGATAATAGTAATAATATTTCACTGTGTGGATTTTAACTGTACATACTATGTGGTTTTCTTTTCCCTTTTTCTTTTTTCTGACCATATTTTATTTTTATTTTTTTTTCTGATCATATTTCCTCTGAGAAATTTCAGTGATTGTGGTGAGTCACGTGACTAAACCAGACTCCAATCTCAGGGAAGCTAGCTCCCTGTGAGGACAATATTTCACATTTGTTGCCACAATGGCTGGCGGAGAAATTTCTCTCTTTCTGTGTAACTACATTGGAAAGACTGTTAGTTCATGATTGGTTTCGTCTGGATTTCATCATCTGTACCTTTCCTTTTATATCCTTCTACTGTGTGGAATCACAGTATGACTATCTAGAAAGAACTGGGAGTCAATCATTGATCTTGGTACTTGGTCAAGCTTGACCCTTCCTCCTCCACACCATGCCACATGCCAGTACAAATTTCAGAATATTATAGATCATCATATTTATATAACATAACAGAAATCTGAGAAATCCCACTACTTTTCAAAAGAATACCTTTTTTTTTATTTGTGTGCATGTGTGTGGTGGTGCACAGTGCGCATACACATGGAGGCCAATTCTGCTGATCCTTTCCTTCTACCTCTAGATCTGTCCTGGGATCTGAACTCATGTCGGCAGGCCTTCTAGGTCGTGCCTTTTCTCTCTGAGCTGCCTCACTGCACCTCTTTTGAATTTTAAGCTGTAGTTGAGAACTGCCTACTTCTTATAAAAGGAATATGGAAAAAGGAATTTTCTAGAGAAGCAGAGAAATAATATGAAAATAAACTAAATTTATTGCTGTAGCTTAAATCCTAAAAAGATGCCTCAGGGGATTTTTACTATATTATGACTTTGACAATTAAAAAGCTTTTTTTCATAGAATAGAGACAGATGTTTAGATACATAAAACACATAAATTCCAACAAGCTGTATTTAGCATGTCAGGAATGTATATGTTTCTTTTCAATGAACCAATAATTTTAGGTAATTTATTATATTAAGAGAGTCAGTTGACCTTCAAGATAATGATCATTAAAGCCCATGAAGCCAGAGCAAAGCATGATAGATAAGAGAGAGTCCTCTATAAATTGTGACCTTATAGACAGAAAGGGAAAATGGTTTAAAATCATTATTATGAAAGAGAAAAACCCTCAATGGTAGAAATGTGCAAAAGAAACATAAATATTTATATCTGTTGATAAGATTGCTGAAAGTCAACTCACATCTGTTTTATCTAAAGAAGGAATAATATCTTTTAAGAAATCAAGAACCTCTACTTTGAGATTTCATCTTACCCTAGTCAGAATGTCAAAGATCCAAAAGTTCAAATGAGAACACAAGCTGGCATGGATATGCAGAAAGGGAAACACTGTTTCATTGCTGGTGAGGGGGTGCAAACTGCTGAGGGCACTATGGAAATCAGTGTGGAGGCTCCTTAAAAAACTAGGAAGAGATCCAAAGTGATCCAACTATATCACTCATGGGCTTATACCCAAAGCATCCTACATCCTTCTACAGAGACACTTGCTCCTCCATGTTCTTTACTGTTTCATTCACAATGGCCAAGGAATAGAAACAGCCTAGATGTCCATCAGTGAATGAATGGGTAAAAATGTGGTATATTTACTCAATAGAATATTATCTTATTGTTAGGATAAATGAAATTGGTATGTAAATGGGTAGAGCTGGAAACAATCATTCTGAGTCAGATAACCTAGGTCTAGGAAGACAAATGCTGCATTTTCCCACATTTGTGGATCTTAGCATTGACTCTTTAGACAAATTTGTTTTTCTTTTTTTTTGGTTTTTCGAGACAGGGTTTCTCTGTGTAGCTTTGCGCCTTTCCTGGAACTTACTTGGTAGCCCAGGCTGGCCTTGAACTCACAGAGATCCGCCTGGCTCTGCCTCCCGAGTGCTGGGATTAAAGGCGTGCGCCACCACCGCCCGGCGACAAATTTGTTTTTCATTTGAAATACCCATAGAGGTCAGGAAACTAGTAAGGTACTTATGAGGATGACGCTGTTTTGAATGGAGGGAATAAAGAAGACAGTGCTATAAAGGAGGAAAGGAGATAATAGAGCAGAAAGGGTTGCACAAGATGGGGATGAGAGGGCAAAGCAGAAGAGGAAATGCAGAGAGATAACTAACATTAAAGACAATCTAAGAAGGTCATTTGAAAAGCTACTACTGCAGAAGGTTCTTAATATAAGCCATTGAATGTACACACACACACACACACACACACACACACACACACACACACACACACACACATTAAATAGTTTAAATGGAATTATCCATATCCCAGACTAGAAATCATCACTCAACTAAACACTATTGCCAACATTAACCAGTAACCAATTAGTGTACGTATCTGTTATCTTACATATACCATTTTAGTCAAATGCTTTCTCTTCCATATGACTATCCATCCTTTTTCCCTATTGGTCCATTCGTCTACCATCCTCTGTGAAACCAACAATCTGCACACCTATGCCCCTCTTATCTCTCTGAACTCATATTAACCTTGGGGCAGATAATGTGAAACTTTCTCTGACATCTGGTTCTCACTTCATAGCCATCAAATGAACTATCATCTTTACATTCTCCTTAAACAAAACATCTCAATGGTATCTGCTCTAATCAGCCCATGACTCACCAACTGTGGTGTCATGTATTTCATATTTTCTTTTTGGTTAGTGTGGCTCAGCATATCCACCAAGGCATAAAAAAAATCACAATGCTGTAATGCCCCCACTAAAAACCACAGGCTAACAAATAAACAGCACAGTGCCAGAAATGAGTTGTATTTCCTTTGCTACCAGTGAAATTCATTGATTTCCCAAACATCATGAGTTATTGCCACTGCTCTTGGTGACCTTCTGGAGCTTTACAGCAGGACTCTGTTGCTGAAGACACCACATGCTTGAGTCATAGAACATGGAGAAATCAGCTGATACTGACCTGGAAATGTCATCCCTAGCTTTCATAGTGCTAGAAAGTGCTACATATTCTGCCATCAGGAGAAAATAGTTATTAGTTTTGGGGAAAATTATTTTTGTCCACAAGAAAATGAGTGTTAAAATATTATAAAAAGAAAAGGGAGAGTTAATGGGAGACATCTTCCTAGACAGTCTACCAAGTGTACTGATTTGCAACAATTTTCTCTAAAACTGTTTGAAATTTGAAACAAACTATTAGAATCTTGCTTTAAAAACATTCTATTTACTAAGTGTCAGTTAAGCATGAAAAGATCCCTTATTTGGAAACTACAGAGAGGTTTTGTGCAGAGGAAATGAAATGTACTCCACTTTCCAGTTACAGAGTTGAACCAGCTGTGACAGCATGGATCTTCTGTCTGGAAGTATGTAGTCAGTTGTAAGTTAGGCACGGACAAAACAGCTTCCCTCTCTAATACCTCAGCAGGAACTTTATTTCATCTTCAGACTAGTTTTTACAAAAACAGTACCTAAAATATGTATTCCCCGTCTCATGTGTTCAAAGTCAACTATAAGGTTCATTCTTGTGATAAGAGAGGAAGGGGTTAGTGTAGCTGTGTGTTAGTGAAATTATTAAAATTGCATTTGATGATTTGAACCACACACTAATGTATTGAGACATGGTGACAGTTTTATTCAACTCAAACATCAGAGGAAGTAAAATTTTGTCATGGTTTTACTAAAAGCAAACTTTTTGAAGGCAGAAAAATATGTCATAAGAAATCAAACATAACAGATATATTGTTTTAGGTGTAGCTCTAAGGATAGTTTTTTGATAAAAAGAATATAGTAACTGGATAAAGACTTTATCTCAGTCTATTTCCTAATGAAATACTTTATGTAGAATCTTTGAGATTTCAAATTTATCACAGATTTTTTTGGATTACTTTTTTCTTAATCTAGAAGTCAGAACTTGTTTAGATGGAAATAAAACCAATGCTGCGGGCTGGAGAGATGGCTCAAAGGTTAAGAGCACTGGCTGCTCTTCCAGAGGACCTGAGTTCAATTCCTGGCAACCACATGGTGGCTCATAACCATCAATAATGAGATCTGGTGCCCTCTTCTGGCCTGAAGGGATATATGCAAGCAGAAGCAGAACATTGTATATATAATAAATAAATAAATCTTTAAAAAAAAAAAAACGATGCTGCAACTAAGGTACAGAGATGCCACTAGAGCTGTAGTAGTATGGAACCAATGTGGACAGAGTTTCCCATCCCAGAAACTGCTTCCAAATTACCACACAGAGACTTACATTATTTATAAATGCTTGGCCAATATCTCAGGCTTACTGCTAACTAGCTCTTACATTTTAAGTTAACCCATATTCCTTATTTATGCTCTGCCACATGGTGGTACCCGTATTAGCATGGCATATTCATCTCCTGCTCCCTCTGTGTCTGGTTGGTGACTCTTCTGACTCTGCCCTTCCTCTCCCTATCATTCTCAGGTTGACTTTCCTACCTAACTTTATCTTGTTCAGCTATTGACCAATCAACTTTTTTATTAAACCAATCATAGTGACATATATTCACACAGTGCTCAGAAGAATTATTCTACAGCAAGCCAGAGTACATCTTGAGTTGGCAGTAGACCTTCATAGTGTTGTCCACAGTCTGTGGAGTTTGAATGCATCCAAAATACAGGAGATATGGGTCGTGGAGGCTTTCACCCAAGTTCCAGACAGCTTCTGAGTCCAAGAAATGTGTGATTGGGTCTTTTCCCTGCCAGGAGCCCCCAAGATGCTGTTGTGTTAAGATATGAAACCAAGGCTGAAGTTGAAGTGATGAGACCCCAGAATGCTGGAGCTTCCAGGACCATAAGTCAGCTAATGAGGAAAGCTGCAGGCATGGAATGGAGCATATCACAGAGTGGCCAAGTGTGCTATAAGGTGGCAGAATCGAAGGGGTGTGCTTATCCAAGTCTACACTAACGTAGATGATGCTACCACAGTCTACAGATGACAGATATGAAGCTTCAGGTTTAATGTTTACTCTGCTAGATTTTGGTCTTGCTTTGATCTTATCTTCCTTTGAAATCCATTCCTCATTTTTAAAATGAAAATGGTTACTTTGTGCAGTTGTCTATTAGAATTATATTCTCTCTCTCTCTCTCTCTCTCACTCACTATATATATTCTTTTCAGGGGGTTTACAGTTAAAAAATTCCCCTGGTGTAGTAGCACATGTCTTTAATCATAGAACGTTGGAAGCAGAGGTAGGAGGATCTCTGAGTTCTGAGTTTGAGTCCAGACTGATCTACAGAGCAAGGTCCAGGACAACCAGGGCTACACAGAGAAACCCTGTCTTAAAAATCCAACGAAAAAGAAATTACCTAAATGTAGGTGGATTTTTCTTTCCCATCTGCTAGTTCCCAAATAGCCAACTATTATTATCAACCATGTAAGTCTATTTAATGGGTAATAGGGATTTATTAAGATATAAATCGAGGAAACACACTCACAAATACAGAACTGAGTAAACAGCTGAGGTCATCTGTTCTGACTAGGAGCGAATCCATCTGGCAGTCTGATCACACCAGGAAGCAGGAAGAGGGGGGCCTCATGATCCTTCTCTCTTTCCTTTTAAGAGGTCATATATGATGGTAAGAAGCACCACCTCCTTCTGGCCATAGAGCCCAAGGTCATGGCAGAGCAAATACCACTATATTTCCCCTTTTTGTCCAAACAAGAAGGTTTTAAACCTAATACAAACTATGTACAATAAGAATGATTATCAAGTATTGTGCAGGAGAAACAAAGCATAATAACATAAACAAAAATGGAACAACCAACAAGAATATCAAACAAGAAACACATGTTTAATGTCCAGAAATGTTAATATTATAGGTAAATGGCAAATTACCAAGATTACTCCAATAGCTGTCCTATCCTAAAAAATCTAACTCTAGTACCTAATATGTTCTTAGCTAAGATATGAGAGGATTGTAACTGTAACTATCTGGTCTTCAATCCCATCAAAGACCTGAGAAGGAAAATAATAATACCTGAGTAAACAGGACGTGCAAGCGAGCAACTTCTAAAAATTGCAAGAATTGACAGAGACAGTTGGCAGCCTGGACAGTCACCTAATGTTTCTCAGCACCATTGGGGTGTCCAGTTTTGGCTACAGGCCTAGAGTATCTGACAGACCATTTTCAGAAGCAGGAATTTTGAAAGACTGTCTTACCCTGCCTTGGCAAGGTTCAGCAGTCGCTTTTTCTTGTGTCCTGCTCATATGGAAAGGACAGCATGCATACTGTCAGCAGTTGAGGAAAGGGCAGTTATTTGTCCAGCAGGCCATTTTTTTTTTTTTTGCCAAAATGGAAAGTTTGAATTTTAGGATGACATGACATGTGAGGAAGGATTCCTAGAAATCAAGGATAAGCATGAAGAGAAATAGAATCTTGACAACAATGGTCCCTAAATTATTGGTTTTTTCTGTCCCACACCAGCTGGCTCTTCTGATATGAGACATAATCTCCTTGTTTTTTCTTTTAGCAACATGCTTGGGTTTAGAGAAGGAGAGAGCCACATTCCAACTCGGGCCATATAGTCCAAGTTCATGGGTGGAGCAAATACCATTGCAACCAACAGAAAGACTTAAAATTAATTATAAATTCTCAGCCAATGGCTCAGGCTTATTGCTAACTAGCTCCTAACAACATAAATTAACCCACATTTCTTATCTAAGTCCCACCACATCGCTCATGGGTCATTACCTCATTTTGTACATGTCTTGCTTCCTAGACATCTGGCTCACAACTCCCCAGACTCCACTCTTCTTCTTCCCAGCGTTCTCTCTACCCCCAAATCCTGCCAAACTATCGGCCAATCAGCTTTTTATTAACAATGAGAGCAACACATTTTCACAGTGAACAGGAGGATTATTCCACAACACCCAAATGTCAGAATAAACTGTTCGCTTAGACTTTTGAATAGTATTGAGACTGTTAAGATGTTGGGAGCATCTGTATATGGGCAAAATACATTTGCTTTATGAAATGAACATGAGACTCTAGGGCTAGGGTAGAATATTATGATTTGAGTGATATATTTGGATGTTAAATAGACAAGGTGTGGACTTATGGTGGGTAATATTCACTGGAGTTATAATCTCCTATGGAACACACATGCAACTGTACCTGTGCAGGTGTTCTAGAGAGGTTTAAGTGAAGAATGAGGACAAAGCCTGAATGTAGTCTGTACATGCATCTGAATGTATCAGAACAAAGGGAAAAAACCAGCAAAGCATCTTTATCCTTCTCTTTCTGATACATGACTACAGACACTCTGACCAGCTGCCTCATGCTCCTGCTACCACAGCTACAGATTCTTTCCCCACCATGACTTTCTTACCATGATGGACTGTACCTTGTAACTATGATCCAAAATAATCCCCCTTCCCCTTCCTTAAGTTGCCTCTGTGAGATACTGTGAAAACAAGAACAGTGGCTAATATTCTCAGGATAACAATGGCATGTTACTTATCATCTACATCCTTTTTTTGACTTCTCATTATCTATAAACAATACAGTGTGACAACCACACATTAGATATGCTAAATAATATAGAGATAATTTAGTGTGTATGGAGTATATGTAGATTGTATGCAAATACTATACACTGAAATATAAGAGACATACGTGTCTGAAGCTTATCATTGGGGATCTTAGAATCCTTTGTGAATCCTATTCTGTTCTGTTATCGATAAAGATTATGTAATATATTGTCCCCACAGTTTTTTACACCTCCATTGATAAATCAACAAAAGTGAGCACTATATATTGCACACAGATGTATATTTTTATTCATTATAAGCTCTGATGTGTTTGGTCAATATCCCACTGGTTCCACATGCAAAATTTTATATGACTAGTTCTTTTCAAAATAGCTCATACAGACAGATATTTTTTCTTTAGGTATTTAGATTCTGCCTGCATTATATACACCACAAACCTCTCCTACAATTTGCTGGCCATTAACAAGATGCAGCCTGTGGTTACAACACAGTGAACTGTGTTGCCCTTGGGATCTGTCTGACATAACCCCTCATTCTAGACTGGGGAGTAATGACATGTGGGTATGTGGGTCTCCTCTCTCATTCTCCTGGCTCAAGACCTGCTAGTTCTCTTCATCTAATCATCAGTTGTCTTAAGGGACCATAGGTCTTGGACAGAATCTTTCACGAAGGATTTCTCCTGTGATTTTCTCATCTATAATCCAGGAAAACAACCACCCAGGAACACGTATTACTCCCTACTTTGTAATGATCTTCCTCTTTCATTATCCCCCAAATTGTTTGGCCACCCTACATTGTCTACAATGGGGGAATATATAACAAGTGTTATTATAGATTGTCCTCTGGATCATTTGTTCCAGGTTCTTGTTGTCTTCAAGTAATTGAAATTGAGGGGCACACAGACTGCAGGTTTCAAGGAGACTTTACTTTGTAAAAAAAAAAATAGTATGGAGGGGCATATGGGTAGTTTTGGAGGGGAGGAGGGGGAAGGAGGAAATGATGCAATTATAATTTTAAACAATAAAATTCCATTTAAAGTGATAGACAAGCAGTAGGACATACAAATGAGAAAATACTCAAAGGTCCCTGGTTACTAACTGGGGCCCCATTTTACAGGGTTCAAGAGAAGGAGGAGTTTGGTGGATAAGGACTATAGCATCAGTATTTATCTGTGAAGCCCCTGTGCTTTGGAATGAGTAGGAACACAATAGATGTTTGTGGCATGGCATGTGGGAACAGAGCCGTGTTCATGTAAACATGTTCATGTAAACAGAGTACTTCATCAAGGAGTGTTACTGCATACAACCAATCTAGCAGAGATGGCGTAGCATGGAATAGCAAGGCATTATAGTATTGTGCTGCACTCCAACTAAAGGTGAGGAAGATCTATTTATTCAGCATCAAGTGTGTGGGCAGAAATTAGAGACCGACTTCCCAGATACATTCATCAGGCTTGTAAAAAGGTAATAGAAGCCTGATCCCTCAATTCAGAGAAGGGAGTTACAAATTAAAAAAAAAAGTTGGAAGGAGCTTGATATCATTGGATTGGAATTAATGGTATTAAATTTAGTTTTCTAGAGCTTACCATAACAAAATATTACACACTGGGTAGTGTGAACACTGGAAATTTATTTCTCATAATTCTCGAGCCTTGACACCATAGTTTAAAATGTGGACAAGTTTTTTTTTTTTTTTTTTTTTTTGTGGTTTTTCGAGACAGGGTTTCTCTTGTGTAGCTTTGTGCCTTTCCTGGAACTCACTTGGTAGCCCAGGCTGGCCTCGAACTCACAGAGATCCACCTGGCTCTGCCTCCCGAGTGCTGGGATTAAAGGCGTGCGCCACCACCGCCCGGCCGTGGACAAGTTTTGTTTCTTCTCAGATCTACCTTCTCTTGCAGAGATCTACCTTGTCTTTGTGTCTTCTCTTAGCATTCTTCTGTGCGTCCATCCCCTTGGTGCCTTAGTTGTCTAAGCTTCCCTTTCTATTTAAAGACACCATCTAGTTTGGATTAAGGGGTACCAGGTAGCCTGATTTTAATTTACTAATCTCTTTACATGTCTTATGTCCAAATATAGCTGTCACTGAGGTGCTAGAAATTAGAATGTCAACAAATGAATTGGAAGGAGCCCATGGTAATGCTGCATTTTGCTGCTGTGTATAAGCAGGTGTGTGAATACACTTGAACTTGATTCCTAGTCTAATCACTGAGGTGAGTTAGCTTTGGTTTGTTTGGGAGGTCAGTAGACATGTTTTGCTTTCTTATTTAATGAGTAGAGAAAATTTATCATCATGATAAACTAGGTTGTATTTGCCTTATAACTTTTCCTAGAGAATAGAACAGGTGAACTTACATATAATGTTATCAGCATAATTGTATTTTGAAAATTTTCGATGACTTATTCAACAACAAAGAAAATTAGAAAAATAAATCATTCAGTTGCCTAAAGTTCTACTTTGATACTATGTATATGGTTTGCTATGGAGAACTCTAAATAAAATATCTGATTTGTGGGCCGGGCGTTGGTGGCACACGCCTTTAATCCCAGCACTCGGGAGGCAGAGGCAGGTGGATCTCTGTGCGTTTGAGGCCAGTCTGGGCTACCACATGAGTTCCAGGAAAGGTGCAAAGCTACACAGGGAAACCATGTCTCAAAAACCAAACCAAACAAAACAAAACAAAATCTGATTTGTGGCTTAGACACTTAGACATTCTTTTTTTTTTAAATTTTTTTGTGGTTTTTTTGAGACAGGGTTTCTCTGTGTAGCTTTGGGCCTTTCCTGGAACTCACTTTGGAGACCAGGCTGGCCTCGAACTCACAGAGATCCTCCTGGCTCTGCCTCCCAAGTGCTGGGATTAAAGGCGTGTGCCACCAACGCCCGGCGGCTTAGACGTTCTTTATGCTAAGCAATCTCATATGTACAATGTGTACAATTGACCATAGTCTCACATACTTTGAGACCAATGAGTAAAGAAAATGAGTGAAGTTAAAGATTATGGAACTAAATGAATGGTAAGGACTCTAGTAGTGCAGGAAGCATGGGCAGATACAGCCTATGGCATGTGATTTTAAGTTTTTAGAAAAAAAATCTACGCTAACATCGACTTTCTGGTAAGTGAATGAGCCATTTCCTTCTTTAAATAAATATGTATGAAATATTGGAGTTACAATAGGCTGAAAAACAAGGAGACCTGGTGAAGACACACTTTATTGACATTTTCTTAAATAAAATGTTACAGCTACTTAGCTGAGACGTTGGTGGACATCTGTAATCACAACAGGTAAAAGTAGCACGAATCTTAAAAAAAAAAAATATTATTAATAAAAACAAACCTGGAGCCAGGTATTGGGGTGAATGCTCAAAGATCAGAGAAACAGAACAAGCCACAGCCAACCTCACCTGGCCAACTTCTCAGCTGATCTTGTTTTCTCAGACTGAAAGCCTCTGAGTCCTCATCCAAATGGATCTCAGCTGAATTACTGCTAAAAGCTAAAAGCTTAAAAAAGGTTCTAGTTCCTGGTCCTCACACCTTTCAGCTTCCTGCCATCACTTCCTGGGTTTAAAGGTGTCACCATGCCTGGCTATTTCCAGTGTGGCTTTGAACTCACAGAGATCCAGATGGATCTCTACCTTCTGAATGCTAGAATTAAAGGCGTGTGCTACCACTACCTAAACCTATGTTTAATATAGTGGCTGTTCTGTTCTCTGACCCTAAGATAAGTTTATTGGGGTGCACAATATATCAACCACAGGTAAAGACAGGAGTGGCAGGTGCTTAGAAAGACCAGAAGAGGCTGCATGATATCCTGTCTCCAAAAAATAAACATACACACAAACAAAAACTTGTTTGCTTGTTTTACAAATATCTAACTGACAAGTCTATGTTTCCTTCTTTTATATAATGACAACCTCACATATAAGTATGTGTTTTTATTTCCATGTAATTTCATACTTATTGTGAACAAGCATATTCATTTGACAAATGTTTGAAGTTTTAAATTGTCATACTTGCACATGGTGTGAGAAGTACCTACTTTCTAGTGATCCGTTGGTATTATACACTTTTTTTTATTAGTACAAGCTACCATCCTACATGGCATCTACTAAATGATTCACATTTAGCATAGATAAAATTGAATAAGGAATAGAAATGATATTTTCATTGCTTTAGGAAATAAAACCACAATCATTTTTAAAGTTCACTCTTTTCAAGACTATCCATCAAAACCATTAGGAAACACCATCAGTACCTTGTCCTGTGGGATTTTTATTGCTATGTAGCTAACAGACAGAAGAAACTAATGGATTTCTGGGAAGGATTTATGTACAGCGTCAACTACTTTAAGAAGCACAGTATAATTATCATGACTTTTATGGAACAATGTCACTTTTGAATGTGACATGCTGCTTGGGGTAAAAGACTTGAAATGTAAGTATTCGCATAAAATGGGATTATTGATTCACCCAGCAGCCAGTCTGCTACCTCATAATTACATTTTATGAAAACCATTTTATTAAATATTTCAGGTCTCTCATGCCAATCTAAAGCCATGAAAATTGTGGGAATTTAAAATCTCAGTTATATTTTCAATCCTCTTGGAATGCTGTGATCATTTCCTTTGTATGTGGGATGAATAAATCCAGTGCTACAATAATAATTCCAGGCAATAACAGTCTACTTGGGAAAATATAGAACTTTTTGGCTAATTTTAAATGTATGTGATTTACCTCAATACATTAGTTCCTAAAGTTTGTACGAATTCACAAATTAGTTCAGCTATGCATGGATACTTAGCATGTTAGAAACTTGACTTCAGCATTCCCTGTCTTTGCAATAGATGAACCAGTTCTTCATTCTCTTTCTTCAACTTCTAAAACTCAGTATTAGCTATGTTTACATTTACCCACCACCTTAAATACTCCCCTTGTTTCAAAAGTAACAACTTCTCTAAATGCCCTTTATTCAACTTTTCTATACCTAAGGTTTCAAATTAACTTTTGAAAAGACATTTCATGCACAAATATGAAAACAAAGAAAGGGTAATAATTTTATTACCATAAGGTGACATCTTTTTGTCAAGGTGACTTAGAAAACCATCATGAATTGAAGAGATATCTGTAATATTCAATAATGTATGCATAAGTACACAATTAATAAATGAATCAAAGTCCCCCTTTGAAACCTTTTCCTAATATAAGGAAATTTATAAAATAAGGACAATTATGTCTTATGTTTATGATACATATCCAAGCTCAAATTACACATTCCAAAATATTGTGGAAAGGTTTGGTTAGTTATTTGAAGGACTTGATTCAGTATTGGTCCAACCCGATAGAAGATCTAGAGAGATCAGTCTGTAAGAAGTGATGTGAATCAATTTTAGCAGTTTTCAAAACCAGGAAACAGCTAAGGAAATACAGTGCTTCATTCCCCCTGTTCTTTGAAAGCACACTCTCTCAACGTGTTTAAATGTTCCAGGTTCAATTCAAATGTTGAGATTCACAGAGAAAAATAAAAGCATCAGTTCAGCTTCCAAGTTTACTGCTGTTATACTGCTTGCTAAGAACTGTCTGGGGCTTAGAGTGAGTGTTCTCGGTTAAGTATGTCGTGTTATTGTACTTAACTTCTATATTGCTGAATTTAGAAACTGAGACAGAATAACTGATAGATATTAAACAAGATCTCACTTATTGTAGTAACACTTTTCAGTTTCAATTTATGACCTTGACCCAGCTACTCTTTAAAATCACTTTCAATAAAATAATAATGGTAATAAAATAAAATAAAACCCATTTCAAGTCAAAAGTATTAATTCTACAGTGTACAGAATGTTTTCTTATGTCTACATCACATTACCTCATCTCTCACCCCATACACAAGAACTCAATGTTCCAGATTTCTCGATAAAATATATAATAATATAATATATAACTCAAAACATTCAAATAAACAATATATAATAATAAAATAATAATAATATAATATAATATAATAATAAAATATATAATAAATATAATATATAATCCAAAACATTCAAATAAACAAATATCATTATACAATAATAAATCTTCAAATACATTCATCAGCTACTTAAGAACTACAAATAATTAGGGTAATAGGAACTAAATCAAAAAAGAAAAAAGTTTGTAAAATCCAACTTCTATTCATGATTAAAAACTTACTAAATTAGGAATACAAAGGAATTTTCTCAAACCTATTTAAAAAAAAAAAACCTATAGGAAAATCTAAAAGGTATTACACATAGGTATTATATTCACTCTGCTTCATTCAACAGTGTACTAGAGGCTTTGGCCAATTTAAAAGGGTGTAACAATGAATCATAGAAAGTTCATCCATACCCAAATGAAACTATCCAAATTTAAAAATAAATAAAACATATTTTATTTTCTCCAGATTTCTTCTAACATACACATTAAAACTGAGGCATTTATCTTGTAGAAATGAAGGAAAGAAATGAAAATACATTCTTTTATAAATAAATGAATTTAATAATCATATCAACAGTTTCTAAAGGTCAAATGCCTACAACTAGTAAAAAAATGTGATATATCCACAGTAAAACACAGCTTAGCATAAAAAGATATGGTACTGATAAATGCTATAAGAAGAGTTCATCTCAGAAACATGTTAATTGAAAAAAGACAAATATACAACAAAGCGCATGATATATTTTCACTTAAAAATGCAAAGCTGGGCCTGGCAGTAGTGGCGCACACCTTAAATTCCAGTACTTGGGAGGGGGAGGAAGGTGAATCTCTCTGAATTCAAGGACAGCTTGATGAGTTCTAGTACAGCTGGAGCTACACAGAAAAACCTATCTCCAAAACAAACAAAGAAACAAACAAAAATAACAACAACAAAGCAAAAATATTCACACTTATAGATAGAATAGGCAACCTATGGACAGCATGATGCTCCTTACAGTTGAAAAAAAGAGTAGAGAGGTACTTCAAGTAAACACAAAAATCTTATGAGGATAATCAAAATGTCTTAAGCTGAATGTTCTACAGTTGTACAAGGCTAGGAATTTACAAATTTGTAGAATAAAAACATGAATTTGATGTCATATTATCTTAGTAAAGGTTTCTATTGCTGTGAAAAGATACTATGACCGCAGCAACTCTTATAAAGGAAAACATGAATTGGCGCTGGCTTAGAGTTTAGAGATTTAGTCCATTATCATCATGGCAGGAAGCACAGTAGCATGCAGACAGACATGGTGCTGGAGAGATAGCTCAGATTTCTACATCTGGATCAGTAGGCAGCAGAAAGACACTGGACCTGATTTGAACACTTGAAACCTCAAAGCCATTCCAAAAAGGAATAAAAGGAGCATAATTCGTTAATAATGGACCAAAGCAAGACCAAAAAGCATTTGGGGAAACTCCAAACTCTGCATCTCCATGTCTGATGTCAATGAGCTCTCCAGCTCTCCAGCTCCTTTCATCTTTGTTGACCGCAGTACACTTCTTTCTCCTGGTTGGTTCCACTCACTGTTAACAGTTTTCCTCAGCAGGTATACTATGACTCTGGCATCTCCAGCATCTTAGGGTCCCCAAGGCAATCCAGGTTTCCTCTTCAAAGCTTTGTGCAATGGCCTCTCTGGGCCTCCATGCAGGGATACACTTGTCACATCCCTGGCCTCGGTGGCTTTCCTTAGTATTGGAGGAAGATTCTATAACCCCTTTCTTCTTTCTTTGACTACAATGTCAGAACCATGTGGCCAAAACTGTCAAGTTCTTCTGCTCCCTGGGGCTGTAACATGGCCCCCTTATTAAAACACAGTTTCATTAGCTTTTCTGTTTTCAGTGGTTTCCTTCATTGCTTAAACTTGGCTGGCCCGAAACTTGGTCTGTAGACCAGGCTGGCCTCAAACTCAGAGATTCTCCTTCGTCTGCCTCTGGAGTGCTGGGATCAAAGGTGTGCACCACCACACCTGACCC